>NW_024837209.1:0-1211 GCF_019175285.1 Sceloporus undulatus
GTAAGTTGAGGGTCATGTTTTTGCATGCATGAAATAATGAAATGTAATGATAATATTACTTAAAGAGTGCTACCTCACAATTAATTTCAGTTCATGCTTTAGTCAAAGCCACATTCTTAACTTCAACAAGCTGTTCTTTTATTGTGATACCATTGGGTGTGAATGTTTCAATATATAAAATATGGTCTAGTCTGGAAATCGCAATAATTTGCACCAATAGTGAGCTATAGAACCAGTGAATGCTTTGAGATAAAGTTGACTACATAAATACTATTTGCACATTTCTGATAATTCTTCTTCATGGTGGTTATACAATCCTGATATGTACCATCTTGATGGCTGATCGTCTCACATTTTGCTATGTGAGAGACATAGCCTTTTGTTTTCATTTCAGTGGTGTTTTCATATCTAGGTTGTGGCTCAAAGAAGAAAAATCAAAGTCAACGGAGCAGATGTTTTATATTTAGAATCTTCATTTTGAAACTTAATGACTTGCTACAAGAGCAAACATCTGGCTATGTGCAGAAGTAGATTAGCACGCTTCCTTTGATTTCTTCAGGACAGGTGTAACAAGCTTGAGGGGTAAAATCATGCAAAGTTCTTCTTGGTTCTTAGTCATGTGTGAAACAAGGAATGTGGTTGCACATCGTAGCATAGATTATTAACCTGTGTTTGAACAATCTGATGAATTTATGAACTGGTCATTGTTGTGGGGTGATTGTTGTTGTTGCTGCATGTCTTCAAGTCTGCTCTGGCTTATAACAAATTTCTCATAAGGATTTATTTAGAGGAGATTTCTCTTGAACTCATTGGTTTTGTGGTTATTGTTGTTGTTATTTTATTTTATTTTTTTAATATTGAGAATAATAATAATAATAAATTTATTTGTATACCACTTTTCCATCTGATCAAAGCAGTTCACAGTACCATACAGTGCAATACAAAGCAGTACAATAATCAAACAATAGAATATAACATCAATTACATCAACAATATTACACAGTTCAATAAAAGTTTCATAGGCCTGTTACAGACTGCCAGAATAAAGCTGCTTCGGGTCTCTTTGGAGGTATGCTATTTAAATGATGCATGGGTCCTAAGAGTCCGGAGGTTGTGCCAAAGCCACACTCCATTCCTAAGCACTGGAGTGCAGCTTTGGTGCAGCTTCCGGATTCTTAGGATGCATACATCATTTAAACAGCATACCTCCA
>NW_024837210.1:0-1211 GCF_019175285.1 Sceloporus undulatus
GCCCTCTCTGTGGGCACATATGCCATCACCGCAGCACAGAGTTTGTCAGAGCTTGGTAATAGAAAGCCAGAGGGACATGGCACTTTGCAATAAATAAGTGGGTTTTGGGTTGCACTTTGGGCACTCAGCCTCTAAAAGGTTCACCATCACTGACCGAACCAGTGGCCAGGAGGTTTATATTTAATACATACCATTCCTTATGTGGGATTTAATGACATGATGAACTTCTTTGTACTCCATGTTCCCCTTAACTTTCTCCCACAAGATATCCCAGCCCCTGTTCCATGCTTCCTCCTTCCTTTCCCCACTGGATCTTATTCTATCCCTAATAATTTCAAACAGCAGGTTCTCTGCCAAATACATATCTACTTTGGTAGAAGTCCAATTGTTACTATCCTTCCATCCTAATGCTATCACTGCATGTGCTGCTTTTAATATCATCTTTATCGCTTTTTCTTCATTGTTCTTCAATTCCTTATTTTTCAGTTTTAAAGTTATACAATTCTCTTTAGTCAGCTGGACATCCTTGCCTATAATTTTGTTAATCTCTCTTATCACATTATCCCAGAACTTCTGGACACATGGACTATCCCACCCCATATGAATACAAAACCCTTTGGACTCCCCACAATGCCAACATTTTGCTGATTGAGAGGGGGTCCTATAGCATCTCCCTAATAATTTCATCTGTTGCTCCTATATTCTGGTACACTTATTTCTCTTAATCTCTTGTATCCACAATTGTTTTCAACCTATTAGCCAAAATTTTAGTAAAAATTTTATAATCTTGGTTACATAGAATAATCGGACGGTAAGATTCGGGATTATCCGGGTTTTTATTTGGCTTCAAGATCAAAATTATTTCTGCTTTTTTCCAGGTGACAGGTAATTGCTTTGTCATTAATATTTCATTAAATAGAAAGCACTAGTAAACCCATCAGGGCCTGGAGATTTAGCTCCTTTCAATTCATCCATTACTTTTTCAATTTCTTCCCTTCTTATGCATGCGTTCAAGTGATTCCTTTGCACCTCTTCTAATTTAGTCTGGATATTTATTCTCTGATTTAATGTCTCCCTTTCTCTATATAAGTTTTCATAAAATTTTTCCATTACTTCTCTTATTTTATCCTCATCATGGAATGTCTCACCATTATCATGTATTGTTTTTATCTTGTATTGTAATCTTCTTAGCCCTTGTAAGCCGCCTTGAT
>NW_024837211.1:0-1211 GCF_019175285.1 Sceloporus undulatus
GTGGGCTTAATCTATTTTCACAAATTTTTAAATTTCAGTACGTAACGATCCAGAGGACGAACAACCCAATGTATTGCTGTCTCCTGGAACAAGACTGCGTTCGAACAGGAACAGGAATCGTCGCGCCAGAAGAGGAGAACATATTGCGCGCACTATAATGCAGAGTGCAAGTCGAGAGGCCCAACTTACCCAGAGAACACAGGAACGGTTCATGGAAATTGTACACGACAGCATGAAAGACTGTAGGAGGACAGAAATGGAACTTGTAAATATTAGGAAGGAAGATGTAAGGAGAAGTGCACAGGACAGACAGAGAATGTTGCCGTACATGGAGACCATGACTGAACTGTACCAGAGGAAAGTAGATCATGAATGTGCACTTCCAATGGGGCAACATGATACTATCGCCCAAGGAACTACGCACACATCATTCAGGGCATCTCTGGGTGATATTCCTCCCTCAACACCAGGCCCAGCTATCTTTACAGATTTCCAGGAGCAACCATCCACATCGTATTTTGGTGGAAACCGTCAAGGGAACAATTCCCCTGAACTCTTTGATGAACTTCCTCCTGCTTATGCTCCTGATGGTTGTCCTGTCAGTCCTAGTAGTGAAATTATAGATGATGACAACACAGTAGAGAACATCAACAGGGATGTTCAGAATGTTGTTGCAGTCACTGATCCCCCAGAAAATGAAGGCTGTATTGGAACCGTGCAATGTGTGAACAATGCTGGAACATCTTCCTTGCAATGCGCAGTTGCACTTGTACCAAAACAAAATAAACCATGCAGTTCTCGTACTGGGAGGATAATCAAGAAAAAAAAATATTTTCCCCATAAGGGAAACATTTATAGGGAAAAGGTTCTGTTTTGAAACCTCAGATATGTTTCAGCATTCTATGTTTACCCTGTTATGTGCCCTTTGTGACCGATTTCTCCTTGAACCAAATTAAAATTTAGTTTTCATGTTAAGGAAAACGTTTGTATGTCACCATGTGCATATGGAAATGTTCTCACATAATGTATATACAGTTTATATAGATGCATGCTTTCTTTACATAATTGAAAACAAGGCACCAGACAGATTTTTTTCAAAAGAAAAAGGATATTTAATCGTGTTTTAAAATGTTAAGATATATTGTTGATAAAATACAGCTGTGTTCTCAGAAATTGGTCTACTGTCCTTAATATACCTAAACATTTCCACA
>NW_024837212.1:0-1211 GCF_019175285.1 Sceloporus undulatus
CTCATGACATAGATACTACTTGGCTTTTGATATCACTGAACAACATTGATTTTATTGTATATAAGGATCTTGTAAAAGCTGCATTTTGAAAATAGTCTCCCTGAATAGGGCTTTTTGGTTTGTTTGTTTTGTTTTATTGAAGACTACTTGAATGTAACCGTAGCCTAACAATGCAACACTCTTGTCTACTTTTGAAGTGCTGGAGGGAAAATCCTGGTCATATTCTGGAAACTCAAAGGAACTCTGGTGTGCATTTCAGCTACACATTTCCTTACAAATCATCAGTAGAGTGCCTTATTGGGCTATATTAAATTGGTCTTCACAGCTTGAAGAAAGACTCCCTGAGCCTTAATACTTACAACCTATTGAAAATACACTAGCTGCCAAGACACAAATGTTGATTCGTGTTTAGAGAATGTGTGTCTTGTTTATTGGAAATGATATTCTTAATCTTAAACATTTTATAGGGGGAATTATTTTAATATTGTGGTATTTCCAAGGAGGAGACAAGTTTGAAATGTTCTGAGGCTATTTTAATCATTAAATATGCTTTAGTTTTATAATTATAAAGTTGTATTTTCATATTTGCACTGTCTTATTTTTGAAACGAATCTGGAACACTGAAAAACTAATTTCTATAGTGCATGAAAGCTAAGCACAACACATGCCTTAAGACAGAGCTTGCCTAAAGTAAGAGATTTTGCTTATCTTAGGAATTTTTTTAATAGTATTGTATAGTATTCTGCTAGAATTAGCAGAATGAGGAAGAAACATAAGAAAAAATACAATCATACAATCAGTAAAACAATCGAGTGTATGATACACTGGAAGAAATCATTTCATAAAAGTAAGTGGAGACATTAGCTACATAAAATCTAAGACTTTAAAGTCCAGGGTCATAAATCCAATTTATTCTCAGGTCATTCCTTGGAGGAAATACGGAAGTATCAGATTACACTATATCTTAAATTTAAAAAATACAGCTAAATGAACATATTCTATCGAGTGCCTCAGACCCAAACTAAAGCAAGACTGGTAATAAATTAAATCCTGGGGTCAGTGATTGATAGAACCAGTGAATAGCCACTGTTAACAGGTAGCCTGTAGCTGATACTATTGGTCTGACTGCTATAGTCTTAACCAGTTGTACATTCTGAACAAAAGTTGCTTTGTTACATTGATTGATTTAAGAATAAAGCAGACAAACTGAG
>NW_024837213.1:0-1211 GCF_019175285.1 Sceloporus undulatus
CCATTTACTGTGACTTATGTCACTCTGTCCACCAATTCTTCTCTTAAATTTAATGAGAAGAATTAAATTAAAATTAATTAAAATAAAATCCTTGCCTCAAGAAGAAGAGCCCTCCCTCCATGACATCATCATCAGACCTGCGAGGGAATGAAAAAGAGACGCCCAACTTCCATCAGGCCTAACTGTGAATCTACTCACTTCGCTCTCTTTAATTTTATTGTATTTTATTTACTTATTTACAGTATTGTATTTTATTTTATTTTATTTATTTTTACTGTTGTAACCCGCCTGGATTCCTTGTGATTGGGTGGGCTATAAATAAATCATCATCATCATCATCATCATTATTATCATTAATACCTCACACCCAACACTCTCACCAGGCATGGAATGGCCATGCGGGACGGCTTCCACAGCTCTATGGTAGGACCTGTGTCAGTGAATGGCCAGTTGTAGCCTCATTCCACCTGGAGTAACACTGGAGCATAGAAAGTTCTCTTACGTCAGGATTTCTGGCCTGGTGGTTCCTCATTCTCCCAATGGCCAAACCCCCATAACTCTCTATGCTCCAGTGTTGCTCTGGGAGGAATGGGTCTACATCTGGCCATTCACCAGGGAGGCCTCCGGTCAAGAAGGGCAGGAAAGGAGTACTCTTTTCTGAGGTTCCCCTTCCATGGGATCCAGCCCTCCTCTCAGGATCAGGGCAAACCAGAGGATTGAGCTGATGGGAAGGGAGCACCCAATTCCCATGGCAGCCTTCTGCATGCAGAGAAGTCACAATTCTGAGAGTGTTTCTGCCCATATGCCCATTTTCCACACTGTTGCCTGTCCATCTTGTCTTGGGAATATCCTGTTCCAGCCACATGCAGACCTAAATCCTAGCCTGTATCCTGTGCCTAGTCCTGATCAGAGTAGAATCACTGCAACCATTGGATTTATCTATATGTTGACTCACCAGTCACTTATGGGTTCAGTGGGTCTACTCTCTAGGGTTAACCAATAGGATTCAGGACTCCTCAGATTTTTAAATGCAGGAATGCAAATTTTTCATGCTGTGTCATCATCACTGATGAGAATTTGGCTTTTCTTTCACACAGAGGAGGAGGGTGAGAACCTGCTTTATGTCCCAGGTGGAGAAGCTCTAGCTCCTGGACTGGATGAGATCTGCATTACCTTAAGGATCTGATCCATGGCCTCCCCTCATCATGGCC
>NW_024837214.1:0-1211 GCF_019175285.1 Sceloporus undulatus
TGAGGTTGCAATGGGCCAGACTCAATCCTTCGGGTAAAGATCACCACCCTGAAGTCACAATAGTACTGTCTCAATTATTCAGGCAAGAAGCATCAGCCTTCAGTCACAATGGGCCACTTTCCATTCTTCTGGGATAGAGTATAAGCCTGAAGTCACAATGGGCCACTATAAATCCTTCAGGGAAATAACCTCAGCCTGAGATCACAATTTAACAGTCTCAATGCATCAGGTAAGGAGCATTAACTGTCATAGAGGGAACAAGGCAAAGAGTGCAAGGACCCAACAGTGGGAGGCAAAAAATCTTGCACAGGCAGCAAGTAAATTGGACACATGGTCTGCAATGTCTCTACAGTGATGCACAGAGCATGGGAAATAAGCAAGATGAACTTGAATTCCTAGCATAAGAAAGCAAATATGATATTATAGTCATCACTGAAACATGGTGGAATGAGTTTCATGATTGGAATGTAGAAATAGAGGGGTATAACCTTTGTGAGAAACAGGCCAAACAGGAAAGGAGAAGGAATAGCATTATGTCAGGGATATTTACACCAGTGAAGAGATCCAGGGCACCAAAACTGGATAAAAATTAAAGGGGAGAGAAAAAAAGGGACGTTATTGTAGGAGTCTAGTAGTGATGGGTGACTTCAACTATCCTGGTATTTGCTGGAATTCAAACTCAGCCAAACCCTCAAGATCTAGCAAATTCCTCACTTGCCTGGAAGACAATTTCATTGTCCAAAAGATGGAAGAGGCAAAAAATGGGGTCAACTACTTTAGATCTGATTCTAACCAACAGGGAAGACTTAATTATTGGGGTGCAGGTGGTGGGATCATTAGGTGGAAGGGACCATGTTCTCCTGGAGTTTGTTACACAGTGGAAAGAGAAGGTTTGTTCGCTGCGTCCCCCCCCTCTGGCAGTACTGCAGTTTTAGGGCGGAAAAATGAAATGCACAGATGTAGGATGGGAGACACCTGGCTGAAGGAACTACGTGTGAAAGGGATCTGGAAGTCCAAGTAGAACATGAGTCAACAGTGTGATGCAGCAGCTAAAAAGGTCAATGCAAATTTAGGCTGCATCAATAGAACTATAGTGTCTGGATCAAGGGAAGTAATAGTGCCACTCTATTCTGCTCTGGTCAGGCCCCACCTTGAATATCGTGTCCAGTTCTGGGCACCACAATTCAAAAAGGATGTTGAAAAACTAGAGC
>NW_024837215.1:0-1211 GCF_019175285.1 Sceloporus undulatus
ATCTTTTTCTATATCACTGGTTTGTCTTATTGTTATCACATTCAAATGTGTTTTGGTGTGATGGCTCTAGTCAGCCCCTGCTTCCCTATACTCACCATTATAATTCTATCTGGATTATTAGCATAGCAGATAAACAGTAAAACCTCTTTTTATGTAATATGCATTCTGGATAATTTTTTATTCTTTAAGCAGAAGGGCACCTTTCACTAGCAGAACAGCTGGTGTAAATATATGCAAAATAAATAATAATCTGTTTCCAGAATTGCCAAGGAACCTACATATCATAGAACTATCCCATTTCCCAGTGCAGAGGCTAGGGGGGGGATTGGGATAACTCAACGTAGAGATTTTCTATATTAAAAAAATAAAAGAAAGAAACCTCACCAGACTTGGCAGTCCCTAGTCAGTTTGGGGTCCCCACATATTTTCTTCCAAGAGCCACATTTAATCTAGTGGGAAGTTAAACCTTGTGTAAACTTTTGTGTAATTTCTTACACAAGAATTTATGGGAAAATAACACCAGTAGTTCTGTTATTTCCATTCAGTCCTTTGAGTCTAATACTTTAGATAGAAGGTATACATTTCTTCTTTGTACAGCTCCAGCATCCATGATTGGAGTAGTTCCCATAAATCTGGGGCATGGTGCTTAATTGATTGATTTTCATTGTTTTTTTTTTAAAAAAATCATATTACCATACCTCCGAAATAGTTTTTTTTTCCAATAATAAAATACCCTAAAAGGCATACTTGGTAAAGAGGGGGGTTAGGGAGAAGTACAGAAGAGTGCATAAGGCCACATTTGTGCTATTTTGTGTGAGAGAGAATGCGTCAAAGCCATTGTGTGTCAAGCTCTCTGACTAACGCAATCTCAGTGAGAATGGGGTTTGTGTGATAAATATCTTGATGTGCCAAGTCATCCTTTCTTCTTCAGAATGAGAATGTTCTGAACATTTTTTACAGCCCCACATAGGTAAACATTCATTTGGAATCATATTTCATCAATGTAATATGGAATTAAAAGGATAAATCTTTCACCAGAAG
The DNA here is from genome assembly GCF_019175285.1 of Sceloporus undulatus. Taxonomy (NCBI): domain Eukaryota; kingdom Metazoa; phylum Chordata; class Lepidosauria; order Squamata; family Phrynosomatidae; genus Sceloporus; species Sceloporus undulatus. The sequence goes on from NW_024837215.1 coordinate 1,042, forward strand.
CACTCAGTCTATAAATGTGCATATTAGAGAAATGGAACATTTAACAATAGGAGAGGATGCATTCTTCAGATAATATCCAGGGGAATAGCTATGAAGTAGTAATCTCAGGATGAAAAACACATGAAAGAATCAACAGCTCTTATTCATATTGCTTATTATTCTTTGCCAAG
>NW_024837216.1:0-1211 GCF_019175285.1 Sceloporus undulatus
GGTCTCCCAAAGTGTGCTTCCAAGGGCCTCCTGCTGAGTGACTGTTGTGCCCATCATCCACATAGGAATGTCCTTCTCTTCCCAAAGAACAGAGCAAGAAAAAGAAAGGTGGCTGCTGGAGGACGTTGCTCTTCTTCGTTGCAACAAGATACAAAAAAGCCAAGAAAGACATTGCTCCAAAAAAAATGCCCAAAAAGCAAGAAAAATTAGTAACTTGCAATTTGGATAGTCACCCTCTTTCTGCAAATCATTATTCCAACCGCCCATGGCACCTAAGAAGCACATGCTTACCTTCCTGGCAGACCAGAGCCCCCTCTCCTTGGGATGTCCTTCTAGGCCAGAGTGAGACCTTGGCCTTTCCCAACCTTCCCTCCACCTGCCTTGACCTCCACTCCCCTCGGACCCCTCCAGCCCCCTTTTGCCCACGGACCTCTCCACGGCCCCAGACATACACCCTCCCTGCCCTCACAGACTCGCCCCCAGGGGGACTCTTAGGCCCCAGGAGAGGTTTTGGGGCTAGCCTGCAATCTTATTGGCCCAAAATTTGCATGTCCCCACCCTCAACCACACCCACTATTCCTGTGAGCCTGAGGTTGCTGCTTTTCTCCATTCGATGGCCGCTGGGAGGGAGGCAGAGCATCAGCCTTGAGGAAAGGAAACAGCGCCACCGCCTGGTCATGACTTTGGAATTACAATACTGGCTGAAGAAATGACATTTTCTCATCTCTCCCCATTGGTCCTAAATTTGCATGGCACCACCCTTTGCCCCTCCCTCCCCTCTCTGCCCCTCCCCACATGCCATTGGGTCTCTGGCTCTGGGGGGGAGGCGGGGCATCAGCGTTGAGTTTGGTAGGAAGGAGGGAAGCAGCGCCACCTGGAGGCAGGGAGGCTCTCTGCAGCTTCATGGAGATTGGTTGATGAATTCCCAGGAGTTCACCTCCCTTTTGTGGCTCCCTTTTATTTCCATACTTTTCAGAGAATATACAGAATTGGAAATAATGTATATAGATAGATATATAGATAGATGGCATATGTATATGTGTGTGTGTGTGTGTGTATATATATCAGGGACATAGCCAGGATTTTGGGAAGGGGAGGTCCAGACTAAGTGCCACCATTTTGAGAGGCTAAGAGCACCCCCCCCCCCAAGACTGAGAAAGAGTCGAGCATTTACTTCAGGATGGCACCACTTTAACTTCCGTTATGGCTCT
>NW_024837217.1:0-1211 GCF_019175285.1 Sceloporus undulatus
ATTGGGTATCATATGAAGACTTATTAAAATTAGAATCAGGACAATATTGAAAACAATGGAAGAATTATTAGAAGAAGTTTTAATTGCAATTGGTTTTTATACATGCAAATGGTTGCAAGATATCAATCAGACTCTAAAATATCACAAATTGAAAGGGAGGAGATGCAACTAGCAAAAATAATAATGTACGATGAAGACCACAAAATATCCAAATTGTATAAATTATTACTAAATGTGGAAATGGAAAATGAAACAATAAAACATTTTATGATAACCTGGGCACAAGATATAGGCAGGCCAATAATGTTAGATGAGTGGGAGAGAAACTGGAATAATATAATTAAATATACACTCTGTGCTGATATAAAAGAAAATTATTATGAAATGCAATATAAGTGGTATCTGACACCAGAGAAGCTATGTAAGATGAACAAGGATCAGAAATTAGGATGTTGGAATTGCAAAGAAAAAGTAGGAACCTTCAGACATATGTGATGGGATTGCGAAAAAGCAAGGAGGTTCTGGAAACAAATACATACAGAAATAGAGAAAATATTAAGTATTAAAATAAAGAAAGACATATTATTATTTTTTATTATAAATTTTTATTAATTAAGAAAATACACACATAACATAAAACATACAAAAATCCACAATACCTAACACTACAAAAACTACAAACATATAATAAAATAAAAAAAATATACAAAAATAATAACAATTAACTTCCTTATACACTGCTTCTCCCCGGTTTTGTATTCCTTCTTGATCACTAAGCTCTTATTTATATATACATTTAATTGCCATTAACCTTATCTATTTTCACTACTTTCTAACCCTTTATTACTTCTTAGTTACTTTCTATCTTTCCTCTTATATTTCTGTCTATCACTATTCTGAGTCTTTGAACCTTAATTACACATATTTCTTATTGACATTCTGGTTCCCAAAAAGAAAGAGGAGATAATTGTATATATATATAAAAAATGAGGAAAAAGAAAAAGAGAGAGTAGGACAAAAAGAAAAAATTAGTATCACTCTTAACTATAATCAATGTTCACGTCTATATCACTCTTATTTATCTAGTACAAAATACATTTACTTTATATCATCCTCTGCATGTAATTTCTCCAGCTTTCCCATATATTATAAAACTCATCCAAAGATTTATTATTCACTAAAAAAGTTAACTTATCCATTTCATATAGGTC
>NW_024837218.1:0-1211 GCF_019175285.1 Sceloporus undulatus
AGCTACAGAATCCTCTAGGAATTTTTACAAGATTCTTGTAGCTTGACATCCAGGCAACTTGTATTAAGGATGAAGCAATATAATGGTGGTATGTGTGTAGGGAAGGGAAGAGCTGGTATGCTAAAAAACAAAACTATAATGGTCCTGCTGATGTTTCGCCTAATGACTTGAATCCAATAGGCTTAGGAACTTCACCAAACTTTGGTAAAAGCTGCCAGTATGATTAGAGACCTTCAGATAACAGAAGCCTTTAAAGAGGAAGTGGTGATCAGTACCAGTCCTCAGTTCTTCCTCTGCCATCTTTCATCTGTCACTCTGGCAGATACAGATGTGTTGAGAAGCAGTGCCAGCTTGCACTTCATGTCATACTGTTTCTCCCCACCACCCTCTGATAGCAAATTGCACAACTGCCAAAAACAGCAAGAGTCTTTCAATTAACTAAGTGAAGTTGCAACCTACTTCAACATGATTTTCCATTAGTCAAGGGGTCTCAGCCCAAGATTAATCAAAACAAAAAACAAAAAGAGTTAAAAAAACAACAGGCAACTCACTTTATGATAATGTCTTATTCAGGTAACTAAGCACACTTCCACCTACATGTAATACTATACAGCGCACCCACACCAAATGCAGGCACGCTATATGGGGCTTTAATGTTATGTTGAAGGTTAAGCTGCTGGAAATACAACGGTGCACATATTTGTGGTGCGCGCACCATGCTGCACACAGGCACACTCCCCCATTAAAGCAGTGGGGTTTGAGCATACGTGTTTTTCCCCATACGAGGGGGGAGGTCCAGAATGGATCCCATGCATAGGGGGAGGGCGCACTGTATCTCAATGATGGAGCAAGCTTGTTTTCTGCTGCTTCAGAAACTAGAACAAGGAACAATGGATGCAAGCTCCAGGAACAGAGATTTCAACTCAACATTAGAAGGAACTTTTTGACAGTAAGAGCTGTTCGACATTAGAACACACTCCCTCGGAGCGTGGTGGGGTCTCTTTCCTTGGAGGTCTTTAAACAGAAGCTGGATGGCCATCTGTCTGGAATGCTTTGTTTGTGATTTCCTGCATGGCAGGGGGTTGGACTGGATAGCCCTTGTGGTCTCTTCCAACTCTAAAATTCTATGATTCTATTATTCTACGTAGGTGATAAAGCTCTTAGATCCTAAGTACTGTATAGCACAATGCATAGGTAAGTAAACGTTTTTT
>NW_024837219.1:0-1211 GCF_019175285.1 Sceloporus undulatus
TTAAATGGGGGGAGAGGAGAGGAGATAAGTTGCCAGGGTCTTTCCTTGGCAGGAAGCTGAGTCAAAAGCAAACTACTGTGCCCTTCCTAGCTTTTGTGATCTTCCTCATAAAGAACTTTGGCCATACTGACCACCTTCTGGTGTTGCTTGTCTACATGTGCCTTGCTTTTCCTGTCTGTGAAATGTTGGGGATATGGGAGACCATCTCTGGATCTAAATTGGGGGTGGGCTCAGTGGCCCTCAAGTCCAGAGTGCTCCCCAGAACTGTTTTTTAAAATGATATTTGCCTTTGAAATTTGGCAAGAAATGGCTAAATGCACCATAATTCTTTTGCGGCTAAATGGACTATATGTGTTGGGATAGTCAGTATTTGAATCCATCCTCAATATCCCAGCCATGGTTTAAATTTTAAAAATTTTATTATATTTTATATTATATTGAAAGGATTCAAGACAAACTGTTCTCAAATGCAGTAGCTTTTTGCTTGCTAACAGAATTTAAAGTTTATTTCCTGGAGTGAATTCTGAAGTGATGAAATAATATTTGGGATGCACCATGTGCTTTCCTCCCCTTTGGCTTAGTCACTCTCTGGATGAGGGCTATTTTCTATTTCAGGTGACCTTTGCGGATGTGGCGATATATTTCTCCGAAAATGAATGGAATCTGTTGACAACGAAACAGAAACTTTTGTACAATTATGTAATGATGGACAATTATGAGAATGTGGCTTCTGTAGGTAAGGAACCTGAATCCAATGCTCTTTCTATAAAGATTACGGTCCCTTTCATACTATATTATCATGTCGCTATAGTTCCACTAGAATTATAGAATCATAGAGTTGGAATAGACCACAAGGGCCTCAGTTCAGCCCCCTTCTGCCATGCAGGAATACACATTCAAATCACCCCAAAGGGATGGCCATCCAGACTCTCTTTAAAGACCTCCAAAGAAGAGGACTCCACCAAACTCTAAGGGAGTATATTCCACTGTCAAAGAGCTCTTACTGTCACAAAGGTCCTCCTAATGTTTAGGTGGAATCTCCCTGTGTCTTGCATCCATTGTAGTGTCTCTTTTTCTCTGTTGCAGCAAAAAGCAAGCCTTCTCCTTGCGCAACATGACACCCTTTCCAATATTTAAACTTGGATATCATATCCACTCTTTATCTTCTTTTCTCCAGGCTAAACATAACTACCTCTCTAAGCTGCTCCTCA
>NW_024837220.1:0-759 GCF_019175285.1 Sceloporus undulatus
AGCGCCACGTCCCCCGAATCGGCAATATAGGGATAGCCATGATGTCATGTCTCAGTACAGAAGGAATATTTACACTGTATAGCTGGCTCAGAGGTAAAGAAGTTACCACCGGTGGTGGTTTGAGGGACAGTGCACCTCATGGCCAAAAATTGATAGAGCACTAGTCGATAGTTAATCTTGGTACAGAGGGAACAGCCATGGCTTTGAATCCAAACCAGCACCATCCATACTGGCTGCTGGGTACAGCTAATTGTGCCACAAAACGAACCCGATAGCAGCAAGGAGCATGCAACGATATCAATAATGGCCCTCAAAAACTGGCCAGGGAGTCAGAGACCGATGCAGATCGAAGTTGGACAGCACTGGAGAGCCAGGGACCCATGAGGGTCGATGTCAGGCTGCAAGCCAATCGGTATGACTCCAGGGAGTCAGGGACTGATAAGAATCGACGTCAGGCTGCACGCCAATTGGTATGACTCCAGGAAGTCAGGGACCGATGAGGATCAACACTGGGCCGCCGACCAGTTGGTATGACCCTGGAGAGTCAGGGACCGATGAGGATCCATGTTGGGCAGCCATCCAGTCGGTATGACACGAGAGAGTCAGGGACCGATGCAGATCGAGGTTGGACAGCCATCCAGTCGGTATGACACCAGAGAGTCAGGGACCGATGCAGATCGAGGTTGGACAGCCATCCAGTCGGTATGACACCAGAGAGTCAGGGACCGATGCAGATCGAGGTTGGACAGCCATCCAGTC
>NW_024837220.1:769-1211 GCF_019175285.1 Sceloporus undulatus
AGTATGACACCGGAGAGTCAGGGACCGATGAGGATCCACATTGGGCTGCCATCTAGTCGGTATGACTCCGGAGAGTCAGGGACCGATGAGGATCCACGTTGGGCTGCCATCCAGTCGGTATGACTCCGGAGAGTCAGGGACCGATGAGGATCCACGTTGGGCTGCCATCCAGTCGGTATGACTCCGGAGAGTCAGGGACCGATGAGGATCCACGTTGGGCTACCATGCAGTCGGTATGACTCCGGAGAGTCAGGGACCGATGAGGATCCACGTTGGGCTGCCATCCAGTCGGTATGACCCCGGAGAGTCAGGCACCGATGAGGATCCACGTTGGGCTGCCATCCAGTCGGTATGACCCCGGAGAGTCAGGCACAGATGAGGATCCACGTTGGGCTGCCATCCAGTCGGTATGACTCCGGAGAGTCAGGGACCGATGAGGATC
>NW_024837221.1:0-1211 GCF_019175285.1 Sceloporus undulatus
ACTCTATTATTCTATGAATTTGGAAATGTCTTGAACGCACACAACAACAAAAAATAACCATTGCTCTTTTGTTCCACTGGGAGCTTGTTATTATAACCAATGCCCTGCCCCCAATCTGGCTTTTCTGTGGTGCAAAAAGAAGCTGCAAAAATGTCTTCTTTTTTTTTTTAATTTTTTTAAAAATTTTATTATTAAAACAAACAAACACACACAAAAATATGTATATATAAGGAAACATTACAATTGATTTCATCTATATACATCAGACAAACAAATAACAAATAACAAGTAAACAAATAAAATAAAAAAGGAAAAAGAATATATATATATATATATATATAGAGAGAGAGAGAGAGAGAGAGAGAAATAAAAAAAACACATAAAATACCAGATATACAATTATCCCAACAATCCATTCTCACTTATCTATCAGAATACACACGAGGAAATCCTTCTTATGGTTACATTTACCCTCCGGACTTTAAACCTTCCACTCTGTACCTTTCTCAATATGTCTTCTTCCTTACTTTCCTATCACCTCTCCTTCAACTATCCTAACTTCTAATATTTAACCTACCCAAACCCTCTACACTTACTTCTCCTACCCACTATAATACTTTAACATTCCCATTCTTTTCCTCTTGGTAATTCTTCAGTAAATAATTAATACCCAACCAATCTAATTCGCATTCACACAGACACAGAACTTCCCTTCACCAGCATTCGCATTATCCTTGATTAGCATTGCCTTTCTTAGAATGCAACAAAGTAACAATCCAGATCCACTCACCCTTATTAAAATATATCTTCCTTAAAATGTATCTAATGTACTGTTTGGAATACCATTTATAGAGTGTTACTATACAGTATATTGTATCTCATCCCGAATATATAGCCGTAATACCCCACTTAAGATCCAAGAATTTGAAGAAACCTTCCCAATTGTCTTCTATCTTATTTGTAGATTTGTCCCTCAAGATTTGAGTCAATCTGTCCATCTCTATCCCTTCGTAGATTTTTTGAATCCATTCTTCAATTGTCGGGTTTGTTTGACATTTCCAGTATTTTGCATAACATATCCTGGCCAAGACCACTAAATAGTACAATAATTTTTCTTCTTTCTCCTTTATATTTTCCTCAAATATTCCCAACAAAAAACATTCTGGTTTGTGTTCGATTACTCTACCCATAATAAGATTAATTTGATTGTT
>NW_024837222.1:0-1211 GCF_019175285.1 Sceloporus undulatus
CACTTTAGAATTATAGAATCAAAGACTAACTTATTGCTCTCCTTTGGATATACTCTAGCTTCTCAACATCCTTTTTGAATTGTGTTGACCAGAAATGGACACAGTATTCCAAGTGAGGGTCTGACCAAAGTGTAACAGAATTGCACTATTACTTCCCTTAATCTATAACACAGAATCAAAGAGTTGAAAGAAACTAGAAAGTCCATCCAGTCCAACCCCCTGCCATAACACTATACCCATATTTATGTAGCCTAGAATCACTTTGGCCTTTTTAGCTGCTGCATCAAACTGTTCACCCAGGTTCAAGTTGTGGTCTACCAGGACTCCTAAATCCCTTTCACACATAGTTTGTTGTCGCAGCTTTCTGTGAAATCTTGGAATTTGTAGTTTAGTGAGTCACTATTGCTCTCCACTTTCTAAGGATTCTAAATATCCTATCCTAAACTGTCAATTATAGGATTTTGTGGGAAGGAACCATGGAGATAAATGCTTTTTGACTCCAAATGCTTCTCAGCCCATCCCTGACCCAGTTTCCTGGCTTTTTTGACCCCTCTTCAAGCCTTTTGAGACTCTGGAGGGACTTCTTGGGTAAAATCCCTCTGTTGGCCCTGCAATGGCTTAGAGGACAATGGCAATGTTCTCTAATGTTTCTTTTCCTACCTGATCTTGATTAGTTCCATGGTTGATTCCAGAGGCCCTTTGTTACCCAAAATGCTGGAGTCTGGGGAGGACACCCGCAAGTGCTATGCTTTTAGGGGAATTTGTCACTTAGCTGAAAGGAGATATAAAGTTTGGTTGGGGCAAGAGCAACCTCGGGATTCAGCTTAACTAGACCAGGCCTGGAAGCACACAGAACTCCAAAGGCATTTGAAATACTGTTTTTTTATTTTTTATTGAGGGGAAAAGCATAATAGACACACACACACACACGTAAGTGTTCACACACAGGCACAAGAACTAGATAACAGGTGGGAGAGGTCAAGAGATGTAAGACTTTCATAATAGCCATACTTTACCTAGGCAGAACTTGATTCCAATTGCTGAGGGTTCGAAATGGGAATAGAAGTCAAGAGCTCATGCGACAAGTGAGGTTGGCGACTGCCTTGAGGTGCTTAGTCACGTAAACCAACAGACTGTCTGTCTCTACTTGGACTGAAGTCAAAGAACAGCCAGTCAGGGCAGATATTTATGCTGTAATTGTTGCTTGGGGG
>NW_024837223.1:0-1211 GCF_019175285.1 Sceloporus undulatus
CAGAGATGCAATTGTGGTAAAGAGCTATAGGCTAAATTCCTTATTAAACATGGAATATCAATTATTTTCTATGATTTTGGCCAATAGACTTAAAAAGTTCTTAAACACTGGATCCATAAGGACCAATTGGGATTTTTCCCTCACAGACAACTGAGTGATAACATACGAAACATCTTAATATAACTGAATATTTTGAAAGGCACAATTGAAAAAACCTTGTACTTATCTTTGGTGATTTAGAAAAAGCCTTCGATAACATAGGATGGGATATGTTATTTGAACCACTTGAAAATATCAACATAGGAGCTTCTTATTTAAGATGGATAAAGGCAATGTATAAAGATCAAAGAGACAAACTAATTGTTAACTATAAAAAACAGAAGAATTTATGATTTCTAAAGGTAAATGGCAAGCTTTCCCACTTTCACCTCTTTTGTTCATTCTGATCCTTGAAGCACTGAATAATGGGATAAGATTAGAAAATAAGATCAATGGAATAAAAGTTAAAAACAACTGAGCTTAAAATGAGAGTCTTCTCAGACAACATTGTGTATTCCCTGGAGAACCCAGAAAAGATCACAAGACAATTAATGGATGTAATAGTGGAATTGGAATATGTTTCAGGACTAAAAGTAAAGAGAGACAAAACAACATTAATAACAAAAAATATGGGGGAAAGGAAGAACAAATCCTGGAAGAAATCAGTGGATTCAAAGTGGGAAAGAAAGTTAAATATCTAGGAATAAATTTAACAAAACTCATATCCATTTCACAATAACTATGAGACACATGGAAGGAAATCAGAAAAGACCTAGAAAAATGGGAGAAATTACACTTAACGCTATTAGGAAAAATGTCACTGATCCAAATGAGTTTCCTTCCTGAAATACTGTTTCTGTTCCAAGTGATATCCATCATCCAGGATGAAAAACCCTTGAATCTATGGCAAAAGGAAATCTCAAAATGTATTTGGAATTAAAAAAGAGCCAGGATAAAAAGGAAAATACTTTGTGACAACAAAAGTAGAGGAGGGCTGGGTTTACCAAACTTAAAACTTTATTATGTTGCTTGTTGTTTAGTTTGGATTAGAGAATGGGTTTTGTCAGAGAATGAACAAATGTTATGTCTGGAGGGTAAACATTTAAGATTTGGGTGGCATGGATGCCTAATTTACGGTAAAGAGAAAGTTCATAAAGAAAGCTCAAATCATT
>NW_024837224.1:0-1211 GCF_019175285.1 Sceloporus undulatus
ATAACACAATTCGACATAACATTACTTCTCTACACAGGACTAAAAAAACAAGTAACACACAAAATACTTTCTCTTACTCAGCTCTTCTGCTTCTCATATAATATTTCTTTTGTTTTATCTTAATTTGATTTCTTTATTTATAAGTTTCCCTCATCACAAGGTACGAACACTCTCCCTTATAAAAGAAGTAAAAAGAAAGAATAAAAACTAATTCCTGTATTATGGGAGAGAATTTTACTTTAGTTATGTAACTATCCAAGTAAACTTTTATTTTGTTTTCTATTTCTCGATTCTGTCTCTTTGCATATTCACGTCGCATCTTTATAATGGGTTGATTTATCCCCTGCGAGGTTCTAGTTTTTCCAAAGCAATATATTTTAAACTTTTCTACCATTGGTGAGTGGGTATATATGAGTATATTACAAATTATCCCACTTTTTGCATTAATAGAAGACTGCAAAGAAAGATCAAAGAGGAAGAAGGTAAGGAGAACACACATTTACATTGCATCAAATCAGTACATTATTGTTCCATTTTCTGTTCATAAATGAGTAAAATGATTGCCAGTCTTCTTTTATAGATTCTTCTTCTTTTCTTTTTATCCAGCAAGTTATTCTGTCAAGTTCAGCCATTTCAAGGACTTTCATCAGCCATTTCTCTACAGAGGGTGTCCGGTCTGATTTCCAGAATCTTGCATAAATAATTCCAGCACAAGTAAATAAATAGAACAAAAGTTTACCATGTTTTTTTTCTATATTTCCCTCGAACATTTCCAACAAGCATATCTCTGGTAAAAATAGAATTTGGATATTTAGTTCTTTTGTAATCACTTCATATACTTTTAGCCAGTTTCGTTTTGCTACTTCACAAGTCCACCACATATGGTAGTATGTCCCTATCGACTTCAAGCATTTCCAGCATTTAGGGTTACTGTTTTTGTATATTAGCGCAATTCTTTGTGGGGAGAGATGCCATCTAAAAGTCATTTTAAAAACATTTTCCTTTAGATCTTGGCTAACTGTGTGTTTTAGTCCTTTGTTCCAAATATGTTCCCAATTTTTATATGGGATGGTACGTCCCACGTTTTGGGCCCATTTTACCATACAATGTTTTATGACCTCTTCCTCCGTATCCCAACAAAGGATCATTTTATAAAACCTAGTCACAGCCTTTTTCTTTCCCTTTCCCATTTGGTCCTCCCATACAGTTAT
>NW_024837225.1:0-1211 GCF_019175285.1 Sceloporus undulatus
TGATGTTACTGGAACCTGAATTAAGTTGAAGTGTAATTACTAAGAGTTTGGGGGAAAAGGTGGTTTCCATGTCAGTGGTACAATGAATCCACACAGATTTGACTCTGAACTTTAAAGGAGCTATCTAAGGTGCTGAACCTTGTACATGGAACCCACCAGCTACACTGAGTAAGGAAAGTGGTTTAACATTGAGGGAATCATTCTGGAATTATATGGGCTCATTTAAAGATTGTAGTCTTGACTAGTCATGTTAAATATAGATTGGTCTCTCATGTGCAGTGATATTCCATGCATAAATGTCACACTGGAAGCATAGTTCCTGTAGCATAAAAGACAGCTGGACACACATATTGCACATCACATGAGACCTTCATTGGAGACTTCTCACATTCCACTTGTTCTGCCAATAATCTATACCAAACGTGTGGGAAATGTTAATGCACACTTATTCAGAGAGCTTTCCATGTCTCAATTAGCTTTTTGTCCAATGAAGACTGAACTTACTTGGCTGAAAAGCTGGTCAAGGCTTAGTGTTAGGCAAGAAAGCATTTCTGATGGAGAATTGAAACTGAAAGCTATAGTTCATCCCATGCACCAGATATGATTCCATATCTAAGGGGGGATACAGACAGGAAGAAAGAGGTAGCCGGAGGTCGCCCCTTTCTGCCCCAGATGGAGGCTGCAGAAGACAAATGCGGTGGCCTCCACGAGGCTTTTAAAGAACCCGCTTCCAGCAGGTTCTTTTTCCGCCGTACATGGGGCACCATTGGTGCCCTCATGCACAGTGTGACATCCACGCAGCACAGTGCTGTTTGGGTGCCGTGCCATGCAAACATAATCTTTGCATGCCCTGTATGGATGAGTGTGTGCAACCATGGCGCCCACACAGCGATTGTAGGGCTGAGTGTATATGGACACCCAGTCCGACAAAACCCTAAAATCAGCCCCAGACTGGCGCAAAGCACCAGTCTGTACAGGGCCTAAGTCTAATTACACATTAACATCTATTTTGGAATGGTTATTAGCTTATAAAATAAATGCATAGATCTGTAGATCCTCTATAGTTTTTCCACATGGAATTCCTGCTTCTGAAACATCCTCACAAAAATACAAGATCTTTCAAGTCCACTAATAAATGATATCTCTACCTCTGAATTGTAGTCAAAAGGTCAATTGTAGTCTTAGGATAGTTTAAAGATTAACAATTTTTT
>NW_024837226.1:0-1211 GCF_019175285.1 Sceloporus undulatus
CCACTTTATAAGGATACTAAATACCCCATCGTAAACTGCCAATTGTCAGAACCAGCTTCTGTGGTTCATCCAGAATGGTCTTGGGGTTTAGGGGGGAATTGTTAGTAGTTTAAATGTTAGTAGTTTTAAGTCGCTGGTAAGTATAATGGGGCCTAGAACGGCTTGGAGGAAGGGAATCAGTTGTGGAGGCTATTCACTGACTGGTTTGTGAGATTTGGGTGGCAGGCATTCCCCAGGGGGAGAGGCATATGAGAACGGTGGAAGAAGAAGGCAAGAGGTACCTTGGCAGCTGGGTTGGTTGAAGGGGGAGGAAAGGGAGGAGTGTGGAGATAGTAAACGACAGAGGGAAAAGATTTTGACTCTTCAGAGACTGTTTAGATGTGTTAATGGATGGTTCTGCTGGAGTTTCTCAATAAACCTTTTGGTTCAAGCAAAGGACTTTTTAATTCTGAAATTTAGTATTTTGTGGTAAGGAAGCATGGAGATTAATGCTTTTCTCACTCAAATGGTACTTAGCACATCGCTGAGCAAGTTTCCTACCCATTTTGGTCCCTCTTCCATCCTTTTGAGGCTCTGCATAGGGTTCTTGGGGAAAATATCTCCCTTGGCCATGCAATGGATCAGAGAAGGCTCAACAGTGGTAAAACAGCCTCCACTTCGCCAAAGGGATGCAATGGGATACTGAGGGGCAAAACATTATTTCATATATTTAGGCAATACAATGTGAGGTTGACCCTGAGATCCCCTGGAAGCCAATATGACCCCCTCCCATGTGACAGTAGTCCATCCCTGTGTTAGAGACGTCTTTAGGCTGTTTTAAGGCTGCTCTCTGGTGCTTGATCCTCACCAAAATTCAAGTCCAGTTCCCAGCCCCCTTACTCTGCCTTTCCTAATGAATCATTTGTATATTGATTATCCATCCATTCTCAACAAATGGGCCTCAAAGTGTCCCCTTTATGCATCACACTCTGTGGGTGTGTGTCTGTGATAGAGAGAAGGAGGGAATGTGAAAAACAGAAAGACAGGGAAGAGATGATGAAGGTGAAATGCGGAAGCAGTGCAGATGGGAAAGAGGGAAGGTTGGAGAGCGGAGGGAGAAAGGGAAGGGGATCAGGCCTCTGGGAGCCAGGAGGGGAAGGCAGGAGCAAAGCCAGGAGCAAAGCCAGGATCGCCTAGCTCTGTGCGGAGAAGAAGGGACCTCTGGGAAGGGC
>NW_024837227.1:0-1211 GCF_019175285.1 Sceloporus undulatus
CCTTGCCTTGTGCCCTTATTTACCATACATCCTTGGGATCTTTCTCCGTTGATAATTAAGCTCTTTGCCGATTATATATTTGCCTTATTGTCTCCCATTTCCATACTTTTTACCACTTCTATCAAAAAAATCCCATCTCACGCCGTCGAAGGCTTTCTCCGTGTCAATAGCAATTAGGGCACATTTTATTCTCATTATTGACCTGGTAAAATTCAAGACAATTGATAATCGTTCTGATATTGTTCCTAATCTTTTTGCCCAGTAAAAACCCGTTTTGCTCCTTCCCAATTGTCGAATTCAAAATTCCCTTCAGTCTGCTGGCCAGTATTTGTGTGAATATCTTATAATCAATTGATCTATAATTAGTCATTAACAAGCTGTCCTTTCCTTCTTTGGGAATTAAAGTGATACTCGCTAGCTCCCATGAGTCTGGAATCCCCTCTGCATTAATAGGATTAGACCATTTATATAGTGGATCCACTGGTTCCCCTTGAAATATTTTATAATACCTAGCTGTAAATCCATCCACTCCAAGGGATTTCCCCTCTTTATCATCTTCTTATCTTCCCTCCGTCTATGGGTCCTGCAAAGGGAGGGGGCTTCCTTTCCTGGGGAGGGCATGGTCTAGATCCTCCCTGTCTATGGGGCTTCAAAAGAAGGCTCCAGGGCAGAGGAGAATGTGGCCCAATATAGGGACCCTAATGTTTTCCCCAAATGAGCACATTCTCTTTCTCTGTCTCTGTCCAGAGGCAGAGCCCTCTTTCCCAAAATGGCTGCTGAGGGAGTCCTATCCAAATGCCCCTGTCTTTCAGCAGCCCTCTTTATGCCATCTCTTCCCTTGGCACTTTCCTTCTTTCCTTCCTTTAACCTCCACCCCTTCAATGAAGGGGACTTTCAGGCAAAGAACTAACAATGGCTTCCATGTCCTTTCTGCATGTTCCCAGAGGAGGATCACTGAGCTTTGCAGGGTTGTTGTGAAGGGTAAGTAAAGGGCGTTTGTGTGTGTGTGTGTGGGGGGGACTAATTCAGATCCTGTGGGCCTCTAAGCCTAGTTGCCAGGGGGGTATCCATCTCCCCAGAAGGGGCTTTGAGGTCCCTCCATCTGCCTGCTCTTGGCTTTGGCCTAAATCTGGGCTCTTCTCTCCCCCACAGACAGAGCCCCCTTCCCCCAGGGAAAACCCCTTCCCCCCCAGAAAGCTGTTGTTTCCAAT
>NW_024837228.1:0-1211 GCF_019175285.1 Sceloporus undulatus
CTTCAGGCCAGCCCCTGATGGTACTGGGCCAGCCTTCTCTCTCCCTCAGAGGCTGAACGATGACAGTTAGGGAGGGAGGAGCCTCTTTCTTCAGGCTAGCCCCTGATGGAACTGGGCCAGCCTTCTCTCTCCCTCAGAGGCCGATAACTTTTAATAACTTTTGCCATCTTGACCACTCTGATGTTGTCTACCCGTGTGTCCAGGTTTTCATCTGCGAAATTCATCTGTGAAATGTAGACTTGATAATGAATTCAGACATGCATTTGGTTAGACACAAATCCAGTACCAACCTCTCTCCACCCAATCCCCACAGCTCTTAGGAGCATTCATGGCAACTCTTAGAAATAGAGGAAAATCCAACTGCATTTTCACAAGAGACTATTTGCCTCTATAATAAGTTCTTAGGACTCCCTGCTATAAAGCATTCCTTTGTCTTCTTGGCTCTGTTGTTTTCTTTTCTGTACAATGCTAGTTCTGGCTTGACTTGACTTCCTTCCACAACCCACTGCCTCTCTTTCTTTTACTTTGAAGCCAATGGCAATATACTCCTGCTCTTTTCGCTTTCAAGAACTGTATATAGTTGCATCTATTAACATATCCTCAACACTGAATATGGTCTTTTCTTGATACCCTGTTAGAGGCTAACAATTGCTGCATGTGAGAGTGGTCAGAGCATTGGAAGAACTGCCAACCACAGTAGGTGAAAACTGATCACAGCTTCTCCATTATCACTCAGATTCTATCAACCTACCTGGAATCCTAATTTCTGATGCCAAGTACAGTATGTGATGACTAGAGGGCTCAACAGACCGGCCATTAAGGCTGGCCTGGGGCAAAGTCAGGATGTGGCATCCACATGACACATGCCCCGACTCCACCCCCACACCAGCCTGACACCGTACACCACTCCACACAGCACATAGTGTCATGACACTCCTCTGGTGCTGTGTCTATATGATAGTGCCAAAGGAGCACGGAAAAGCCATGCAATGGCGGCTATGGTGCCCTTTCCGGGGCACAAAAAGGAGCTCCTTTTTGTGCCACAGAAAAGATAGATCCTGATCTATCTTTTCTGTGGCACAAAACTGCATTGGCATGCAGTTGCCACAGCCACAGTCTGGTGCAGATAAAGGTGGCTCCAGACTGCCCCTTAGGGATGGTCTGTACAGCCCATAGCTTTCCAGAAAAGATGTGGACATGACATTAGACAC
>NW_024837229.1:0-1211 GCF_019175285.1 Sceloporus undulatus
CCAGGGAAGAAAATTAACTGTTATATATGTGTTTTTAATAAGCATAACTTCATTGAAGTGTGTATTTCATAGGACAATGATTTTTATACACCTCACATCCAAGTATAAAGTGAACAACACTTTCAGTGATCTGAGAATTACAGAAGCAAATCTCCTTTTAGGGATGCTCTTGATCCTACCCTCTCTTTCTAAAAGTACACTGCATCGCGAACAGAGATTTCATGCAGAAAGAGTTTGGACAAGTATTTTGTTAGTATCACCCAGACTTTGCTGGAAAGAAGATGCCCAAGGTTCATTCTCTAATTCATCTTGCACAGAGTTGTGGAGGTGAACACAGTGGTGTCACTAGGTGTAATGTCATCTGGTGCAGTTACTCATGGTGTCACCCCCAATTGACCTCCACCCATTCCAGATCATACAGAATCATTAGTAATGGTTTTTGTGCTCAGAAATCATAACCCTGTGTATCACTGAATGTAATGGCAATAGTTGTGACATAAACATAATGACACCTTTAAATTACAATATCATACTTGCAGCCTAAATGTATTTACAGGTACATTTCATGTGGTTAGAGTGAAAATTTGGCAAGATGTGATGTTTTTAAAGTAAATTTAAAAATAATATATGTTTATTATTATTATTTTTATTACCTGTTTAGACATATGTGTGTGTGTGTGTGTGTACACACACATGCACATATATTTGCATATGTATACTGACATCATAATCCATGTTAAAAAGAATAATACATTTTTAATAATAATAATAATAATAATAATAATAATAATAATAATAAATGCATTTAAAATTTTAAATTAAAATGAAAAAACTTTTTAAAACCCCTCTTCTTTCTCTTCTGAGCTTTTCTTCACTAATACCATCTCTTTTTCTGAGCTCTAGCATTTTAAAGGGACACAGGCAAATGGCACAACCTGATTCTGCAAACAAAATGCAGATGTTTGGGTAGCAGTGGTGTCATCATTCTTAGGGTGTCACCTGGCGCAGTCCATACTCCTCGCACTCCCTAGTGATTCCCCTGTGTGACCAGAAGAATGTAATGTCTTTTTTGAATATAATAATCTTTGTTGAAATTTTTTGTTTAGCCCATAAAACCAGTTATCCTAAAACAAGCTATTTGAATCATATCATTTCAAGAAAAATAGTTGAATAAAATGAAGGAATTTTACAAAATTTAAACACATGTGCAG
>NW_024837230.1:0-1211 GCF_019175285.1 Sceloporus undulatus
TGTGGGGCCCAGAAGTGGACACAGGATTATGCCAAGGGAGGCCTGACTGTTAGCCATGCTGCTTTCATATAAATTTTGGAATCAATGATAACCCTTGGATGACCCCTGGCCAGACTCCAAGCCTGTCCTCCATTACTGGCAAGGCGATAAGACCTCCCCTAAGGAAGTTCTCACATTAACATTTTAGAAGGTCTGGGAAGTCGCATGAAGGGATTATCTTAAGCCAGGAAGAGTAAAATGTTTGCCTTCCCTGAAGCTATCACCCCTCCTCGAGTCTGTTGTCCGAACGACTTAAGTCTTAGATATTATCAGATCCAGACATCCAGGTGAAAGAAAGCAATTAAACGCCTTTGTTCCAATCACCAAAACTCTCTGCCCTCAGGCCAGATTTGGCCTATAAAAAGTCCCCACTTTTGCTGCTCAGCGCGCCATTTGCAAGGTCTACTTACTCCACGTCAGTCAGACCACTGTCCTGGTAGCCGGCATTTCTGCTCAAACCCAGGTTGCGGAGCAGACTTGTCTCACTGTCCATCACCACTCCATTCGCTTCCCGGAGGGAATCTACATTCTGGTAAGCATCACCCTTAGTAACGCCTGAAATCTGTTTCTATTTTCCAACCCTGATTTTCCTGAGTCCTGAGTGTGTGTGTGAGTGTATGCGCAACGCATGTGTTTTTCCCTTATTTCAATAAATTAGACATCTAGTTGTTAATATCCGTCTCAGCTTTATTTATTGGGATCCCCTGGTCTTCTCCGTATACATATCGGGAGACGATCTTGGTGGGCTCTTGTAGCCAGCCCCCTCTTGCAATATTTGGACTAATAACAACATAATAAAATTCCCCTAACGGACCCTTGGCTACATGACCAAAGCAGAATAGAGTGGCACTATTAATTCCCTTGATCTAGATACTATACTCGTATTGATGCAGCCTAGAATCACTTTGGCCTTTTTAGCTGCCACATCACACTGTTGGCCCATGTTCAACTTGTGGTCTACTAGGAGTCCAAGATCCCTTTCAAGCGTAGTTTAATTGTGAAAGCAACTTCCTGTAGAATATTTGAATTTGTAGTTTAGTGAGGCACTAGTGCTCTCCACTTTATAAGGATACTAAATACCCCATCGTAAACTGCCGATTGTCAGAACCAGCTTCTGTGGTTCATCCAGAATGGTATTGCGGTTTAGGGGGGAATTGTTAGTAGTTTAAATG
>NW_024837231.1:0-1211 GCF_019175285.1 Sceloporus undulatus
GGCACGATTTCGTGGTGGTGGAGACGGTGGACTTCCAGCCTTCGGAGCAAGGTGGGCGCATAAATAGTCTTGAGCCCCCATATATCTGTGGGATCGATAAGTAATTTCACTTTTCCGTATCTGGGAGCTGAAAGGTCTCTCTAGGCATCAGGAGGTCTTCTGGTGCCACTCTGTGGTCAATGTCTGGCACATGTTGCCATGGAAGACCTAGAGATTCCTAGAGAGGACACCACTAGGCATTTGTAGGTCCTCCAGCACAACTCTATGGTCAATGTCTAGCAGATGTTGCCCTGGAGGACCTAGAGATTCCTAGAGAGGACACTCTACTAGGCCTTTGTAGCTCCTCTAGCGCAGCTCTATGGTCAGTGTCTGTCGGACGTCAGCCACAGAGTTCCCCTGGAGGACCTAGAGATTCCTAGAGAGGTCTTGTGCCCCGTGCCCCTAACCCTAACAAATAGGGAAGGACCAATGCAGCCCAGTCCTCCAAGGAGAGGTGGCAGTGAGGCTCATCCCCTTCCTTCTCTGCTTTAGGGAACTTTCCTCCCCCCATGACCCCCGAGGAACTGGGCGCTCGGATTCTGATCCAGGAGCGCTACGAAAAGTTCATGGAGAGCGAGGAAGTGGAGATGGAAGTGGAGTCGGACGACAAAGACGAGAAGCAAGAAAAGACTGAGGAGGGACCGTACCAGTTAGACCAGGACACCCAGGTTCAGGACATGGACGAGGTGAGTAGCCTTTTTTGGGATCTAGGATTGAGAGTTCCTGCATGGCAGAATGAGGTTGGACTGGATCAGGGGCCTTTTTGGGATCTAAGATTGGACTGGATGGCCCTATGATTGGACTGGATCAGGGCCCTATTTGGGGTCTATGGTTGAGAATTCCTGCATGGCAGAATGGTGTTGGGCTGGATGGCCCTTTTTGGGGTCTCTTCCAACTCTATATGATTGTCTGACTCTATGAATGAACAATTCTCTTGTCGCTTCCTAACCCCATTGCTTTTAAATCCGAAGGCCTCAGACGAAGAGGATGAGAACCAGAAAGTCCCACTTCCTCCAGAAACCCCGATGCCGCCTCTTCTGCCTCCGACTCCGGATCAGGTCATTGTCAGGAAGGATTACGATCCCAAAGGTGAGGTTTAGATGTAGTTGGGGGTTATGACTTGCGCAATCTTGCGTCCATAGATTGCAGGGCTGTTCGACAGTGGGACACAC
>NW_024837232.1:0-1211 GCF_019175285.1 Sceloporus undulatus
GAGAAGAGAGTGATATGAGTGCTACATATTCTGGCTTGTACGCCTAGATCCTGTCTGAACTCAGAAGCTAAGCAAGGCCAGACTTGGTTAGTACTTGGATGGAAGACTGCCAATGAATGCCAGGTGCTTTGGGGTATGTTACAGAGAAAGTAACTCCCCAAACCACCTCTAAATATTCCTTGCCTAAGAAATCTCCATGGGGTTGTCATAAGTTGCCATATGACTTGAAGGCACATGCTCACACACATACCTCAAGTATGCTGGAGGACCCTATCCCATAGGCAGTGCTGAATGCAAGGTTCAGTGGCCAGTCCAGTCAGCTTCCCTGCACAGAATGGAGAGAGGAGGCCATCTTGTCCTTTGCCCCAGGCAACAGCTTACAGTATCTTGGGCTGGCTTTGGTTCTCAGTTAGCCTCTTGTGTATCTGCCTCAAAATCCCCAAGCAGTTCTGTGCCACTGTAAATTTCTGTTCACTTTTTCTAGAAGTATTGCTGCATATAAACAATGTGATCTTGTGCATGTCTAGCCCTTTTCTAGAGAAAAATCCCACTTAGTTGAATTAGACTTGGTTCCAGGTAACTTTGCAGTCAGAATTGTAGCTCATGCTATATGAAGCATGGAGGCAGAGAGGATGCGGCATTGCTTAGTATGTCAAGGAGGACATCGGGTATAATAAATTAGAACTCTTACGAGGAACAAGAATCAATATATGACCAAGCCTCCCCCCCAAAAAAAAAATACCCTAAGGGGCAGAACTTGGAAAGTTACTTTTAAGAACAGTGAATCTAATGATATAATGAAGCCACCCATAACTGGGATTCAAAGCATCAATCTGCTATTTCTCAGTTATGTGTAGATTCTCTATGCTTTTCTATTCATTCTTTGTGAAAGTAATTTTTCAAGATCTGATAGTCAATTATGGTTGTCGGCTTCCTTGTTAATATTGCAGTGAATCTGCTTTGGATTTTAGACTGAATTTTAAAAAGAGCTGAATCCTATCTGCAAAATAGGTTCCACACCTTGGATAGCTCCTTTCATGTTCAGCCTGAAACCCAGAGTGGGTTTATCACCCCAATGACAAGGAGAGCACCAACCATTGCTGCCCTTGTGGGGAGTTGGTTTGCCCTATCACAAGTCAAAGTACTGGTGATGATCTTGGGACAAAAAAAGTGGAAGGGGGCAGAAAGGAGAAGCAAGATGGCCCTAAAGG
>NW_024837233.1:0-588 GCF_019175285.1 Sceloporus undulatus
ATTTTGGCTGTCTGTAACAGGCCATATATGTTAACTCTATCTTTATCCAACTATGTGCCTTTGCTGCACTTGGCTGTGTGAATTTCCTATACTTGATGACATGATATTCAAGAAATTATAACTCTGGCAGTCTGAGAAGCTATTTCGAAATAAAAGTAAAGGACGCTGTTAAGCATGATAACAGATGCTAGTATTTATTTATAAATAGCATTTATAAAACTGTGGCGCAATGTAACATAACTATCTTCTCAATCTGTAATAACAACCAAATGTTCACCCAGAAATTGGGGTATCATAATTGTTAAATGTAACGTCTGGTTCCCTGGGAAAAACATACTTGTTACATATCCAACTTTGGATCCAAGGCAAAAAAATGGTTTATACAAACAGTCAGAAATACCCTTTTACAAAAAGAAAAACAAAAAGAAACGTTACCATCGATGGACGTTGTGGGATATCTAAATAACAGACATGTTCAAGACCCTTTTTTGAACAATACAGACATGCCGTCTACAAATTAAGATTTATTTTTATACATACTCAGTGCACTTCACCATGTTGATGTTGACATGTGTGTAAAGCACAAAA
>NW_024837233.1:688-1210 GCF_019175285.1 Sceloporus undulatus
ATGTATGGAACTTTGTTATCTGCATTTTAACGTGAAAACGATGGTCAACATTATCTCAATATACTGTATCAAACCTCTGTACTTGTACATGTATTCAATAACAATTGAGCAACAAAAACATGTGTAAATACATTTAAGTTGTGGATGCTTTTTTCTGATGCAACGAGATAATATTCTCGATTTTCTTTAATCTTCCATTCATTTTCAGTAGTACTTTGACTATTTTCCAGTTGATGTTTTCCTGGTTTTTCAAAGAAGATTGCACTGCAGAGACAAAATATATATAGGAAAAGCTTTTAACAGGACTGATTATTGCAACGTATTCCCAGTTTAACACCATCTTTTCACATCGTACTTATTATTACCTGTCTTGAAAGTCAAGTTTAAATGATATTTAGTTCTACGGTAAATAGGAGTATTTGAATATTTTAAATCTTAATTGTTATATGACCATTACTCTTTCCGGAAAAAGACAAAGAGAATTTATTTCAAGTCACCTGACTTTTGAAGGTTTAATATATA
>NW_024837234.1:0-1210 GCF_019175285.1 Sceloporus undulatus
ATATATATATATATGGCTTTGCTTCGCGAACGAAGATTTAGGAAGGACTCATCCCACACTTTGTACAAGCACGTTGGTAACTAAAAAGGCCAATCCGGGATAAACAGGTCCGGTTGCAGAAGGCACAGCGGAAAGTCTCCTCGGGTGATGTTTCCTGGTTGCGGTTCTTTCAGGGCTAGGCTGAAGAAAGAGGCTCCTCCCTCCATAACTGTCATCTTTTGCCCTGGGAGGGAAGGAATTAGTCTGGCCCAGCTCCATCAGGGCTAGCCTGAAGAAGAAGAGCCCTCCCTCCGGTCCATCTGCCTTGGTCCAGGCCTCAGAGGGAGAGAAGAATGCTGGACCTGATCCCTTCCTCCCCTCACCATTCCCTTCTCCTTTTGTGTCGTGCCTTTTAGATTGTAAGCCTGAGGGCAGGGAACCATATATTATCCCCTCTGTTGTAAGCCACCTGGATTCCCACTGATTGGGCGGCATATAAATAAATCATATTATTATTATTCAATTATTCAGGCAAGGAGCATCAGCCTTTGGTCACAATGGGCCAGTCTCAGTTCTTCTGGAATAGAGTTTCAGCCTGAAGTCACAAAGGGCCACTCTCAATCCTTCAGGGAAATAACCTCAGCCTGAGATCACAATGCAACAGTCTCAATGCATCAGGTAAGGACTATTAATTATCATAGAGGAAACAAGGCAAAGAGTGGAAGGACCCAACAGTGGGAGGCAAAAAATCTTGCACAGGCAGCAAGTAAAGTGGATGGACATGGTCTGCGATGTCTCTACAGTGATGCACAGAGCATGGGAAATAAGCAAGATGAATTTGAACTCCTAGTATAACAAAGCAAATATCATATAATAGTCATCACTGAAACCTGGTGGGATGAGTTTCATGATTGGAATGTAGAAATAGAGGGGTATAACCTTTTTGAGAAACAGGCCAAACATGAAAGGAGGAGAAATAGCATTATATGTCAGAGATATTTACATCAGTGAAGAGATCCAAGGCATCAATCATGGAAGCCAGGTGGAGAGCATCTGGATAAGAATCAAAGGGGAGGGAAACAACAACGATGTTACGGTGGGAGTCTACTACAGACCCCCAAGTCAGACTGAGGAGTTGGATGATATCTTTCTAGAACAGATGACCACACACTCAGAAAGGAGAAATGTAGTAGTGATGGGCGACTTCAATTATCCTGATATTTGCTGGAAG
>NW_024837235.1:0-1210 GCF_019175285.1 Sceloporus undulatus
TGTCATCTGGTCGCCACCAGTATGTTTGACAGTAAAGTTTATAGACGTGAACATGTTCTGCATATACACATCTATTCTTTCAACTTTTACTTTAAGATTCTTCCAGTCTCTGTGAACTAAACCTTTTTCTTGTGTTATATCACCCATTTGCCAAACTACATATTTTTCAACACTGTCCCATTTAATATATAGCATCCAGAACCCTGAAGTCCTTATTAGAACCTAAAAAAGCCTGCTCTGATGCTTTTAATAACTAATTCGCAGACAAAATTTCTCAGATGAGAGCCGATTTGGATGCCGGCCTTACGACGGAGGCAACAGGAGAGGTATCCAGAGCCTCCTCCTATACTGTTCTTCTGGATCAATTTGAGTCAGTTAGTACAGAGGATGTAGAAAAGCTCCTTGGGAGTATGAAAAAGAGGACTTGCTCTCTCGATCCTTTCCCGTCTTGGCTGGCCGTCCAGAGGGGAGATACCATCAAGATGCTGCTGAAAACACAACTAATGCATCTTTCAGGGAAGGCTGTCTTCCATCTTGCCTCAAAGAGGCGGTGGTTAAACCACTTCTAAAAAAAGCCTTCCCCTTGACCCTCTGGACAGAAACAATTACAAGCCAGTTTGGCTCTTAATATTCTTAGGCAAGGTAATCGAGAAGACAGTTGCCATTCAACTCCAAGCAGTCTTGGAAGAAATGGATTTTTCTACATCCATTTCAAACTGAATTTAGGATGGGTTACAGAGCTGAGACAACCCTGGTCACCTTAGTCTATGACCTCTGTTTGAGCATCGACAGCTCTTTGAAAAGGGGAAATGTGACCCTGCTGGTACTATTGAAGGCCTCTCAGCGGCCTTCAATACCACTGACCACAGTATCCTTCTGGAACATATGGGAGAGTTGGGAATTGGGGCACTGCTTTCCAGTGGTTCAGGTCCTACATCTCAGGCAGATTCCTGTCACTTGGGGACAGTTCTTTGTCCAAGAGGGAGCTCAAGTCGGGCATCCCTCAAAGTGTGATTCTGTCCCCAATGCTATTCAACATTTACATGAAGCTGCTGGGTGAGATCATTCAGAGAAATGGGGCAGGGAGCAGGGATAACTTGAAACAGTAGTACATGCGCTGGTCACCTCTTGGCTTGACTTCTGTAACGCACTCTACATGGAGATACCCTTGTGCCAAGTTTGGAAACTTCAATTGGTACAGAATATGGCA
>NW_024837236.1:0-440 GCF_019175285.1 Sceloporus undulatus
TTTCCACACGCCCCAACAGAACAGAGGTTCCTCTTTCTCTCTCTGAGTCTCCAGAGCGAGAAGGAGGCCAGGCTCCTTGGGCCAAAAAGAGGGCTGGGTGTCCCTTTGTGCCTCTGAGCCTCCATTTTGGGGGGAGGGAAGGAAGGAAGGAAGGACGGAAGGAAGGGAGGGGCCTGTGGGGGTCTGAGGAAGGGAGGCAGGGACTCTGGGCTTTGGGGGCTGGGAGAGAGAGGTGGGAAAGAGACTCTCCCTTTGGACCCTAGCTGGGGAGTGTCCACCGGTCCTTGCCTCGCCCTTTAGGAAAGGAGACCCCCTCATCCCCCTGGACTAACTCCTGCCACTCATTCCTAGAATGGCTGGGACTCAGAGGAGTTTCCTAGGCATTGTCACCTTCTGCCCTCCATGGCCATTGGCACTGACCTTTCCCCATTGCCTTCCCT
>NW_024837236.1:540-1210 GCF_019175285.1 Sceloporus undulatus
GACCTTTTCCCATTGCCTTCCCTCCCTCAGCCCTGTGGACCTCCTCCTCCTTCGCACTCAGAGCAACCCTTCTCTACGGCTGAGGAGACAGACTCTGACCCGAGGAAGCTCCGGCCATAAAGGACTGCAGAAGAGGCCTTTCTGGGGCCGTAGGAATCAGGGTCTTTGTACTGAAGGTAGGCCTTTATTTCTGGAGCTGAAAGAGGACCTTTGTTTAAATGTTTCAGTCCAGGATTGTGTGGAAGGGTTGCAGCTGAGAGCCCCAAATTCAGTCTCTGGCAGCATTGTCTTCCCAGAAAGTGAAAGTGAGATTTCCAGCCCCAGACACACAGTGCACCAATGAGTTCTTTGTGTGGGGACTGTGTGTGTACGTGTTGTTTACTAGATCTTTGTGAGATATTTGTTTCACTGGGTTTATAAATTGAATTTACATAGGTCTTCACTTCCCAAAAAAGAGCATAATCCAGGATGCAATCTTCACTCATAAACCTATACATTTATAGATTTTTTTTTTTGTATAAGTGCATCTTTTTAAAAAATATACAAGGAAAAGTGAAGAAATTGTAATTTTGACAATAGATCCATTCAGAAACAATGCACACAAATGTACATGCCTCAATTTATGTATGGCTTTAGCAAGCAGGGGGAGGAGGTGCACACCTCTTGCTCC
>NW_024837237.1:0-1210 GCF_019175285.1 Sceloporus undulatus
TATCTCTTATTGAAAGACCACAGCGAACAAAGGGGTGAGGGAAGAAAGAATGGCGACAGCCACGACGGATGGGGACAGAAAGGGCAACTCCCCCAAGGACAGCCCCCACCGCAGTCCGCTCCTCCCATCCATCCAACCCGATTCAAAGGCTGTCGTTCCTATTTAAATACTCCGGTTCCTAACTCGAATCAATGGAAAAACGTAGGTTGGACCCTAGTGTTTTTTTAACACATGTTAAATGAGGAAAATTCGATTTAAATTTTTATCCCGCTCTACCATTCGATTTGTAGTAGGGACGATTCCGGGGTGCTCTAGAACCGTTCTAGGTTTAAATCGGATTCTAATATGAACGCCACTCCTTGGATTCGATTCAGAACGCGGGGTTTCCCCTAGTGGGAACATCCCCTTAGACCACCAGTAAATCTTAAGAATGGGAATCATGTGACCTTCAGGATGTTATTGGTCCTTTGGCTATTACAGTAAATGCTGCTGTGAGTTGCAGTCCAAAAATATCTAGAAGACCACATAGTTATCATTCCTGGTCTGTCTAATTTCCTATTATGTGAACACTCACTGGTTTTATATAGGGGTCTTCCACACCTTCCCAGTGCTACCAAAACTGAATGCAGACTCTGTTGGATGTAGCAACACCTGGCAGCTTCCATGTCAATGGGGCAGTTAACCTAATTCAGGTTTTAGTCTGAAGCTATAAATGGCACTGAACATGATTTGGGGATAGTTTTCTTGGAACGATTCTTGAAAGATCAGAATAAAACATGGAATAGAGTTGCTGCTCCAGTGACTTGGAAGCCACCAAATGCCACTGGCACAATAGTCCTTCAATCATTTTACTGTTGGAAAAACAAGTTTCAAAGGAGTGTGACTGCTACTGAGTGTTTGACATAATAATTGAGTTGGCATCAGATTAAGGTGGATGTAATCTGTGTTAGCAGATGCCCCCTGCCCCGAGCAGCAACTCCAGCCTCCTGAAAACACATGGAAGGTCAAGGGACCCATCTCAATGGCCTAAATCCTGATGGGGTGACATGCTCCACAGGATCAAATGGAAATCTGGTAGAGTCACTTTGGGTGAGTGGAGGCCTGTTGCTCATGGGACACAGGTTCTGGTTCCAACCTACTATTTATTTACTTTTTGTTGCTACTTTGAAACAAACAAACAAACAATAGCCAGATTTCAGAAGCCACAGCA
>NW_024837238.1:0-1210 GCF_019175285.1 Sceloporus undulatus
GGGAAGGTTCAGTTTTGATTTGCCCTTAGAGATGTTGAATTGTATTTTCGGTGGTCTATGAAATGTGCATAAATGTGTGCACATAAAATCACTTTGTATTTTCTGCAGGTGTGGAAAGAACCAAGATGCTTCCAAAGGAAGGGAGAGAAGAGAAAGGACCCTCAATTCCTCCTTTGTGGAAGAAACTGGAGGAAAGAAGACCTCCGGACAGGTTAGTGTCCAGACTTCCTTTTTTGTGGTGGAGCCATTGGGAATTTGACTGACTAGGATGAAATGGGAGTGTTATTTACAATCCTCTGTCTTTCAGCGAAGGCTGTATTTTATTGCAGATCACCTTTTGAGATGTGGCAATGTTCTTCACAGAGGAGGAATGGCCACTCTTGAGTCTGAAGCAGAAATTTCTGTACAAAGAGGTGATGATGGAAGCCTATGAAAATGTGTCCTCTGTGGGTAAGGACCCATTGCCCTTCCTATAGAATGGGGGCAAATGCTCTTGGATGCTACATTTCATGCAACACTGGCTCCAGTTTAATTTTTATAGCAACATCCTGTGAAATCGTGGAATTTGTAGTTTGTAGTTTCTAGAACTGCCCACATTACACCGGTTCTTAAATCCCTCCACTGGCTGCCCATTAGTGTCTGGGCAAGATACAAGGTGTTGGTTGTGACCTTTAAAGCCCTACATGGCTTGGGTCCAGACTACTTTCAGGAGTGCCTTCTTCCACACAATCCTCCCTGCACTGGAAAAAGTCTCCTAAAGCCTAAGAAGACTAGATTGGCTTCAACAATCCAGAGGACCTTTTCTTCTGCCACTCCTAGGCTTTGGAATGACCTGCCGGAAGAGATCCGTCACAACACCAGCTTAGAAGCCTTTTAAAAGGCTATTAAGACAGATCTCTTTCAGCAGGCCTTTCCAGATTAGGGCTTTTCACTGTCACTGACATTGTTATTGGTACCGATACCCCAGCTACCTTGCATAGATACAAGTTCTCCCCTCAGCCTCTCCACCCAATCTAGTCTTAACATGTGGTTTAAAGAATAAAGGAGGTAGGAAGGAGAAAGATGTAGATGGTAATAATAAGAACAAAAATAAGAACAAGTGTGATGTATGTTTGAATTGTAATTTTATTGATTGTATGGTTGTTTATTCTGAAAATAAAAAGAATTTGAACATTATTTACAGTTTGACCTCAGCAGATACTGAGGTCAA
>NW_024837239.1:0-1210 GCF_019175285.1 Sceloporus undulatus
CAGCTCTTGACCGCTAGGGAGGCTAGTCCAGCTGCAGGAGGCCCTCCATCCATCCCCCTTTCCTTCTGCATGCCTCTTCTTTTCCCCAACATCAGCCCCTTTCCCAAGAAGGCTGCATCTGCACTATAGAAATAAGGCACTTTGACACCACTTTAATACTCAGTGCTATGGAATCCTCGGATTTTACCTTTGGGACACTTAGCCTTCTCTACCAAAGAGCTCTCATGCCACAACAAACTACAAATCCCAGGATTCCATGGGATGGAGCCAGGAGAGATAAAGAAGTTTCGAAGTGGATTCTTTCTGCAGTGCAGATACAGCCTGAGTCGATTGTAAAAGTCTTGTTTTTACCTTCCTAATATTGGGTTTCCTTAAAAAGAAATAAGAAGTCTGCTTTTCTGTCTAATCCTTATTTTTGTTGTTCTTGTTTGTTTCTATGTTTATTTGGGAATAATATGAGATGGTCTTGTCTGCCTCCTTCCTTCTTCCCTCAAAATCTCTTAATAAGGAAACTGGGGAGACTTTTAAAACCTCCCAAAGGAGCTACTTTTGGCCTTTTTGGGGGGACAAGCCTCCTCTTAGAAGCCAAAGCCCAATGTTTGTGAAGAATAAGAATAAGGCTTGTATTAAAACTATGCTCCCCATTTCTGATCCCTTTTAAAACCCATCTTCCTCAGAAGGAGCAGAGCTGTGTATAAGAAAAGACACACAAAAGACACACAAAGAGACACACTTCCTTCCTTTTGGCCCAAGGAGCCTTTCCTCCTTCTGACTCTGGAGCCTCAGGAGAGAAAGAGAGGCCTCTGTTCAACTGAGGCCTCAGAGAAGGTTCTGGAACATTATTCCCCACAATCACAAGCAGCACAAAATGGCCGCCAGAACACAAAATGGCCACCAGAACACAAAATGGCCACCTGAACACAAAATGGCAGCCTCTGCCTGAGTAGTACATACTCTAAGGAGATGATTATTATAAATATAAGTCAGACAAGGTATTAAGAATCTTGCAGATACAATATTTTAAGTATATAATATAATAATAATAATAAATAAATTTTTTATTTTTATACCGCCCTTCCATAGATCAGGGCGGTTGACAGCAAAATATCAAACAACATATACATCAGGGTTACAAACAATTACATACAAACAGAATAAAACCCCCGTTAGCCAGTCCTCTTTGCCACAGAAGAGGAAGGGAGGCCCACTG
>NW_024837240.1:0-1210 GCF_019175285.1 Sceloporus undulatus
CAGAGTTTGCAAAGTTACTTTTCAAAAGTCATTTGTTCCACTACTTGGTTTTAAAATAGCTTGTTGCTGTTACTGTTTATAGAGCTGAAAATAATTAACTTGTTAGATTCCTTGTGGCACTATTCATTACTATTCCACTACTTTATCTTAGGCGTGTTACAGACCGCCCAGAAGGGGCAGTCTCGCGCCACCACTGGTTGCTGCGTCTGGGAACCGCAGCAGCCAAACCATGCGATTCCCGGATGCAGAAAAGAAGAAGCGCCAAAATGGCGCGTCTTCTTGTGCCCTGGATGGGACGCCATGAGGCATTACTTGCGCACTCGCGGCGTCACATCCGGGGCATGACGTGTGGAAGCTAAGCGTCCAGCACGTAAAGATGGTGGTGCCCGTGTGTATAGGGCGCCGCCATCTTTACGCCCTTGTCACGTGCTAGGGGTGAGGCCAGTATGGACGCTAGGTCCTCGGCCAACCCCTAGCATGTGACGGGGGTGCCACAAAGGCCCGTCTGTAACGGGCCTTAGTTTTTAAAAAAACAAAACAGATTTGATAATAGCATAAAAGATGAACTTTTTTTGTCAAAATGTCTGTTACTTATCATAGCAATAAAATAAGTTTGCTCTCATATTATTTTTGAAATGTGTCTTCATTCACCCTTATTGTCCCACACCATCAAAGTAGCTAGTTACAGATAACTGTGTTACTTACAGGCTCTGGGGCTGGGGTAACCTAGCCACTGCTGTAGCATTTTTGTTCGGAGAAAATCTCTTTTCTATATTCATTAAAGTCTTGATCTGACTAAGCAAAATGAATATGAAATTCAGATTATCTTCAGGGAACTGCTTTGAGTGACTTTAGTGTGTATTTTCTTGAGTAATGCTTTCATTAGACTGGATGGATATAACATTTGGTTTCATTCACAATTTGGTGTTGCCAGAAGAGTTTGGCAATCAAGCTTTTCAGGAGGTTTTAACTGGAGGAGAGATAAAATGTTGTTAAAACATCAATATATGAATACTGACTGCCAATAAGAAAACTGCTTTAGACTGTTGGATGATTCGCAACCACACCATTCACTCTGTGTTCCCAGAAGAATATCTCCAGAGTTGTTAATAGCATTAAATGAAGTACTGTGATTATATTATATTATATATTATATATTATACATTATATTATATTATATTATATTATATTATATTATATTATATTATAT
>NW_024837241.1:0-1210 GCF_019175285.1 Sceloporus undulatus
TTTGGATTTCCTGCATGGCAGAATGGGGTTGGATTGGATGGCCCTTGGGGTCTCTTCCAACTCTATGAGTCTATGCACTCTTGTGAAGAGATACAACAAACAAGGGGAACATTTGCAAACCTTCTAACCCAAACCGTGCTGTATCATGATACAGATACATAGCAACAAAATGCACACATTTCTATCACGCCAAACCCAGACCGATTAAACCGTTCTCCAGGCATGGCTTTGTAGTATGTAATTGTAAGCCGCTTAGAGGAAACAGGGAGAGTTTAAGAAGTTTGGGAGACGCGCGGAACGCATCTGCTTTGCAGCAACCTTTAATTACAACCGCTGATTACTAGTTAAATCAATTGTCCGGTGCGTTTAATTAGACCGGGGATTCGTTGGCAGAGAAGAACTGGCAAAGCTAGTTTTAATCGGACCGTTTGTCTTCAAAGGCCGCTTTCCCTCCAGTGTGAATAGCGCAAGTCTGCCAAATGCTCCATTGGCATTTAAATCGGACTAATTAGCAACAATATTATTGGATTATAGGCTTCCTTCTTACCTGCACAAAGGCCTTTAGAACAGATCTAAAGGTGAGTATAGCTCTGTTCCTTTCTCTTGCAGTTTGAATCCATCAGTTTAATAGCCATCCCCTCCGGTGCAGTAGAAAACAACATTTCTCATACGATCGCACTCCAGATACGGTCAGCCCTCATTATCCATGGATCTTTGTAATCCACGGATTCAAGCATCCACAGCTTGAAAACACCCAGGATATTCTAGCGGCCTTAAAATGTTACAAAGCCAAGTTGAGACCGCAGTTACTTTACCGCATCTTCACCTTTAACAAGGAGATTGAACGTTTGCAGGGGCATTTTTTAAGGAGACTATTATCTGTACCTCCATGTGCGCACCATCTGACTCTCTATGCGGAACTGGGATTGAATGCATAACTTATAGGTTTTGGTTTAAGATACATTTCAGGGCTACTAGATCCAGTCTTTTATGGTTCCTACTATCTGACTTTTACTATGTGTGGCTTGTGCTCCTGGGGCTCTGCCAGAACTCCTCACCTCCATGAGTACCAAACCAAACACTCTACACATGTGCTGCAGTGCAAGGAACCCTTTAATAAAGTAAACCCACTTCCCCACAACCACTGTCCATGGGAGGAGGGAGGAAGTTACTTCACTTCTCCCTCTTGCACGCCTCCCCCACTTCACAC
>NW_024837242.1:0-1210 GCF_019175285.1 Sceloporus undulatus
CAATATACAAACCTCCTTCTGTGTTCTCTGACATTACTCAGGTTGAGCGATGTGCGGGTGGCAATTCAGAAAATAAATAAAAACAAATAATACAAAAACTGCATAAAACCCCCGATAGCCAATCCTCTTTGCCACAAAAGAGGAAGGGAGGCCCACTGGACTTAAATAAAGTAATAAGTCTGGATCTTGGAGCTGGTTTCAAGCTTTATGTCCTTTGTACATGCCCTCGCTTAGCCTCCATTCCCCATCTGCAAAACAAGAACAGAAGAAGCCTGTGTTAATAAAGGAAAAATAATACAACAAACAGCAGGGGTTAATGCCTTTATTCCAAGGCAGCCCCAAATCCATTGAGCCAGGGTTCAAGGAGCATCACAAAGGCAAGGGCCATTTTTAATGACAGACAAGCCTAAATGGATTACAAAAATACAAATCCCAGGATTCCATAGCAGGGAGACACGGCGGTTAAAGCAATGTGGATGCTTCTCCCAAATCTCCCCCCTAAACTTGCCCTTAATGACTCCCAAGCCTTCCTTGCAGGGCTGTTGTTCTTTAATATTTGTCATGTTTAATGCCTTTTACCTTCATAAATGGTTTAACTATTTTAAACACATAGATGTCTGTCTCTCTCTCTCTCTCTATGGGAAGAAAGAATGTACATGATGATAAATAACAACAACAACAACAAAGATTATTGTTATTCTTATTACAAGAATAGTTAATAGATTATTGTTATTGTTATCTCACAGAAACCTTGCTCTCCTCCCACATTTCCCTTCCAAACCTGCCCTTTGGAGGACAAAAGACCTCCCTTAATGACTCCCAAGCCTGCCTTGCAGGGCTGTTGTTCATATTTATCATGTTTAATACTTTTTAGCTTCATAAATCGTTTGTTTTAAACACGCGTTATTGTTATTGCAATACTAGAGAACAGATATTATCATCATCATCATCATTAATTTATTTTCCCACAGAAACTTCGCTCTCCTCCCAAATCTCCCTCCAGCCTTGAACTCCCTCCCCCTCAAGCAAGGCCTCCTAAGCCTACCTCGCAGGGCTGTTGTGTTGAGGCGGGCGACGCGCGTCGGAAGAATTCCGTTTGATTTAATAAATAATAATAATTTAAAAAAAAAGGCCTTCGAAATCTTATAAAAGCGGGAGGCAAGAGGGACTAAAACGAAAGAGGCAGAGGCTAATCTTGGCCTGTGAGGAG
>NW_024837243.1:0-1210 GCF_019175285.1 Sceloporus undulatus
CGAAAATTTCGTAAGCTGGGTATTTCGTATCCCGAGGTACCACTGTAATGCCGTGTGGGAACTTAATTGTTTTGAGAGCTGGCCAAAGATCCCGGACTGGAGGACATTTCATTTTTGGGGAGGAGGTTCCTCACAGAGCGGGAAAGAGGCATCCGATTAATTTGCTTTAGTGCTTTATGGGGTGGGTTTGCTTTGTGGGACTATATAAACCATATGTTACTATACATCTTCATTCCTGACAAAAAAGCCACTTCTGTTGTCTATATCACTTTTTTCAATAAGGCTGTTACTTTCAAAGCACAGTCTCTTGTTGGAAGAGGGGCC
This sequence comes from Sceloporus undulatus, assembly GCF_019175285.1. NCBI lineage: Eukaryota > Metazoa > Chordata > Lepidosauria > Squamata > Phrynosomatidae > Sceloporus > Sceloporus undulatus. Next base: position 325 of record NW_024837243.1, read on the forward strand.
TAGAAGCAGGAGCCTGGCAAAATGTGGCAAGGAAAAGGGTACCCTTTTCATGTTTGGAGGGAGTGCCCTGAAGCTAAGGAATTCTGGGAAATGATAAATCAGGGAATGGAGGAAATAGTGGGAATAGAATTGAAATTCAGACCAGAAGTACTGTTACTTAATAGGATTGAGGATAAAGAGGAAAAACGGTTTGGTAAAATGATCTTTTATATGTTGATGGCAGCTAGATTGCTTTATGCCAGATATTGGAAAATAAAGAGAGATATTAAGATTGACGAATGGATAAACAAATTATTAGATACGATGGAACCTGACATAATTTCATAGAGATTGATTGGAAATACAAAAGAAAGTCTGCAATCAGAAGAAATGGAAAATCCTGATACGAAAACACTGGGGAAAACTGTATAAATTCATAAGAAAGAAATGGCCAAAAATACAAAACAAAATTTAAAAGGATTTGAGAAAGTGGGTAAAATTAGATAAAAGAAAGGCTAGCAATGAAGAGTAAATGTATATATTAGTGAAAAGGAATAAAAGTAATGGATTTATGTGAAGAGAAAACATGTAGAAACAATATTATTGAAGATGAGCAGAAAGAAGTGGATGATGAAATGGTTGAAGGTTTGACTGAAGGAAGAAACTGTGTTTTATGTCAGGAAGTAAGAATAAATGTGATGGATGTGTTTTTAACTATTAGGGAGCATTGTGTTGTTTTGTTGTGAAAGTGTTTTATATGTATGTATTATAAAATGATAATAATAATAATAATAATAATAATAATAATAATAATGGTGCTACAAGATCTATCTATCTATCATAATCACCATTATTATCACCACCATCGTTAAATCTAAATGCAGCTGAAGAAATGGACTTAAATTGG
>NW_024837244.1:0-1210 GCF_019175285.1 Sceloporus undulatus
GACAGAAAAGGCTAAATGGCTCACTAAAGAACAGTTCCCTGAATTCCCTACATTGAGCCACATCAGTTAAAGTGGTCTCAAACTAGTTTATTTCTGCAGTGTGTTTTGGACCAGTGTGAAAGAAGTTATAGTGTAAGGTTTTGAGGACTTGGTTTACTTTCTCAGATGCTGTCTATAAAAGCTTATGGCTTCTGCCGCCGGAGCGGCGTTTCTCCGCGGGGGCGGGGGCGGTGAGAGAGGCCCCATAAAGCCGGCTCCCGGCCTCCCCCTGAAGACGCCGCCCGCCCTCCTCTACCTGGGCAGCGGCCCAGAGAACTCTTCTGCCGCCGGAGCGGCGTTTCTCCGCGGGGGTGGGGCTGGTGAGAGCGGCCCCATAAAGCCGGCTCCCGTCCTCCCCCTGAAGACGCCGCCCACCCTCCTCTACCTGGGCAGCGGTCCAGAGAACTCTCTTGCTGCCGGAGCGGCGTTTCCCTTCGGGGGCGGGGGCGGTGAGAGCGGCCCCATAAAACTGGCTCCCGGCCTCCCCTAAAGAGGACGCCGCTGCCCTTTTCTTCCATCAGTCAGCGGCTGAGAGGACTCTGTTTATAACCCTATACCATCAGGGAGCCACTGGACCGTGCCAGGAGCTGTTTGTGGCTACGGACTGTTTTGCGGTGTAAGGGGCGAGAGAGCTGTGCCCAAGTCAGCATAGAACAGAGGATGACTGCTGTGTCACACCTCTGTTCTTCCTGTGGTTTGCAAGGGGGAGGGAGAGGGCATGGACGCGGGGAATGCTTCGGCTAGGGAGGAAGAGGGTAATATCAGTGCGAGCGGGGCTCCTATTGAGGTGGTGTGGGGCAGGGGGAGGTATGGCGGTAGGAAGGTGGACTTGCGTTACAGAGGAAGGCGAGATCGATACTTAATATCTATCTCTCCTTCCGGTCCCCCTCCTAACCAAAGGGACCTGAGGGTCATTCCAACCGTGCCACAAACCCTGTCGCTGCTCCTGTGCAATGCCAGGTCGATCAACAACAAGTCCCACATCCTCCATGACCTGTTGGAGGACAGAAATTGTGACCTGGCTTGCATTACCGAAACCTGTCTTGGGCCTGAGGGAGATGCTGTGTGGGCACAGGCCCTCCCTGCCGGGTTTTCGGTGAAGGACCAGCCCAGGTTAGGTGGGCGGGGGGGGTGTTGCCTTGGTCCACAAGAACACCTTGTCTCTCACCAG
>NW_024837245.1:0-1210 GCF_019175285.1 Sceloporus undulatus
CCAGGCAGAAACAGGAGGGCATGGGAGGAGTGGTAAGCTTCAAAAGCCACTCCTCCAGCCCTCAGGAAGACGAGAAGCCAAGCCAGAAGCAAGCCTTCCCTCTTCCCCTATCTCCAGCAGAGGCACAGAAGGCAGCAGAGGCCAGGCAACAGCAGGAGGGCATGGCAGGAGACGGAAGCTTCAAAAGCCCTCCATCCCTCTGGAAGACCAGCAGCCAAGACAGAAGCAAGCCTTCCCTCTTCACACTACTCCATCAGGCGCACAGAGGGCAGCAGAGGCCAGGCTGCAGTAGGAGGACATGGCAGGAGTGGGAAGTTTCAAAAGCCACTCCTTCAGACCTTAGGAAAACCAGCAGCCAGGCCAGAAGGAAGCCTTCCCACTTCCTCCAAATCCACCAGAGGCACAGAAGGCAGCAGACGTCAGGCAAAAGCAGGTGGGCATGGCAGGAGAAGGAAGATTCAAAAGCCATTCCTCCATCCCTCAGGAAGACCAGGAGCCAAGCCTGAAGCAAGCCTTCCCTCTTCCCCGAAGTCCACCTGAGGAACAGAAGGCAGCAGTGGCCAGGCAACAGCAGGAGGGCATAGCAGGAGTGGGAGGGGGAACTGATTTTATCAATACAATAAAACAGATGTTACGGTCTTATACTGTAAGACCAGATATCCACATTGTGGTCATAGTGGCCTCATGAAATTGGACTTTAGGAAAGCTCCTCCTGCCAAATTCTCTCTTTCATTCTCAAAGGTGCTGCGAGACACTGATTTTACAGAGTAACAAGGGCATATATCTTTGAGTCAACCATGAAAGCTCAGCTGAACCCTGAGGACTTATGAAGTCACAATGGGAGCTCAGCTACATGGCTGAAAAGGTTCCAGAATGCATCCACTTGGCCACTTGGGTTTGAGAACTCAACATGGCTGGATAGAGTCTGCTTCCTCTCCTGATTCTTCCGTTGTTGGTCTTCAGACTGAGAGGTCAAGAAGACGCCACTGTATTAGAAGAATCTTTCCATCTACAGATGTGCCTTGGGGCCCTTGAGTCTTCAGCCCTCAGGAAGACCAGCAGCCAAGCCAGAAGCAAGCCTTCCCTTGTCCGCCAACTCCACCAGGGGCACAGAAGGCAACAGAGGCCAGGCAGCACAGGAGGGCGTAGAAGGAGTGGTAAGCTTCAAAAGCCACTCCTCCATCCCTCAGGAAGACCAGCAGCCAAGCCA
>NW_024837246.1:0-1210 GCF_019175285.1 Sceloporus undulatus
CCTCCTTTCAGCTAAGTAACAAATTCACCTAAAAGCATAGCACTTGTGGGTGTCCTCCCCAGACTCCAGCATTCTGGGTAACAAAGGGCCTCTTGAATCAACCATGGAACTAAGGAAGCTCAGGTAGGAAAAGAAACATTAGAGAACATTGCCATTGTTCTCTAAGCCATTGCAGGGCCAACAGAGGGATTTTACCAAGAAGTCTCTCCAGAGTCTCAAAAGGCTTGAAGAGGGGTCAAAAAAGCCAGGAAACTTGGTAAGGGATGGCCTGAGGAGCATTTGGAGTCAAAAAGCATTTATCTCCATGGTTCCTTCCCACAAAATCCTAGAATTGACAGTTTAGGATAGGATATTTAGAATCCTTAGAAAGTGGAGAGAAATAGTGACTCACTAAACTACAAATTCCAAGATTTCACAGAAAGCTGCTACGACAAACTATGTGTGAAAGGGATCTAGGAGTTTTTGGTAGCCCACAACTTGAACCTGGGTCAACAGTTTGACGCAGCAGCTAAAAAGGCCAATGTGATTCTAGGCTACATAAATAGGGGTATAGTTTTATGGCAGGGGTTGGACTGGATGGCCTTTCTAGTTTCTTTCAACTCTTTGATTCTGAGTTATAGATTAAGGGAAGTAATAGTGCAATTCTGTTCTACTTTGGTCAGACCCTCACTTGGAATACTGTGTCCATTTCTGGTGACCAAAATTCAAAAAGGATGTTGAGAAGCTGGAGTTTATCCAAAGGAGGGCAATAAGGAAGTCTTTGATTCTATAATTCTAAAATGGAATCATAGTGCCATGATAATGTAGAATGAAAGGGCCCTCAGTCTTCATAGTAAGGGCAATGAATTCAGCTTCCTTACCCACAGAGGCCACATTCTCGTAATTCTCCATCATCACATCTTTGTACATAAGTCTCTGCTTCTTCGTCAGCAGTTTCCATTCATCCTCAGTGAAATATACCGCCACATCTGCAAAGGTCACCTGCAATAGAAAATAGCCCTCATCCAGAGAATGACTAATAAAAGGGGAGGGAGAAGCACATGATGCATCCCAAAAGTTATTTGATCACCTAAGAATTTAGTCCAGGAAATAAACTTTAAATTTTGTTAGCAAGAAAAAAGCTACTGCCTTTGAGATCCAGTTTGGCTCAAATTCTTTTAATCTAATTTACAATATAATTTAGGCCATGGCTGGGATATTAATGATAGAT
>NW_024837247.1:0-1210 GCF_019175285.1 Sceloporus undulatus
GCTTATCATGCACACATTTAACCTGACTGCACCATAACAGGATGCAGTCGGGTCAAATGTATGTGCGATAAGCTCCTTAGTCTTTCATATTAATGTCCTTTGCTATCTTGTCTATGCTCTGATGTTGCTTGGCTACACATGTCCGAGTTTTCAACAATGAAATGTTGGAGGGTATTTCATAGCACAGTAATTTTGTAATTGTGAAAGGGCCCTAGACCATTGGCTGGGAATCACCACTGATGGAGCATCTTTTGTTTTGTCTCCTCATGACTCACAAAACCTCAGTGCTATTTAGATGTTTATAAAGGATGGGTTAAGGCCTGTATTTGCAAATTGAGCTACACGAGCGATCTGGAAAGGTGTGCCATCATCTAATTGAAGAGCAGCTATTTTCCAGGGGTTGGTGTCCCTCAAATAGCAGCATTTTCTCTCTTTCTCGCTCTCCCTGTTGTTGGTGTTTTTCCCTAAGGAGCTGTGAGAGCTTAGAGGAAGGTGCCTTAACAGACTGAGATGTTAACACATCTTTAAAAAGAGAGTCCAAGATATATCACTTGAAGAGCATTCTGCTCTGGCTGAAAAATATATTTCTTTTCCATAATTTTTCAACAGGTCAACATTTTCAGCAAAGTGTTCTGTTCACTTTCTGTTTTAGTCATATCAAAAAATGGGGGAGGAAAGTAGAGCCTATTTTCATACTGGTCTCACAGACTCCACGAGTATGAAGAGCTGGGAAAATTTAATGTTTTGGCTACATCTTCTTCTAGCTAGTATAGCCAATGTTGTTTGCTTGGGAATAGTAGTCCAAAAATTAACGTTTCCAATTTCTGGTGGTGCATGGGATGTAGCAGCTTGGCATGTTGTCTGTGAGAGAGGGCACTGGGGTCTCTAGACTCTGTTGCCACACATTATTTCTATGGGCGGATACCTAAAATCAAATTTCTAGCATTCCTGAGAGCTGATAATCATAAATACCTAGGACTTTCATAAATAACTAGAATTTTAATAACCATAAACACCTAGAACCATGATGGCGAACCTATGACACGCATGCCACGGGTGGCATGTGACACCTTTTCGCCAGGCACGGGGCAAGGGAGAAGTCGGAAATGGGCGAGTGCCCGTTCCGCCTCCTCCCTGACATTTTCAGGCCTCCCGCTGTCTCTCTGAGACAGCGGGAAGCCAGAAAATGGCGCCTGGGAGAAGGAGACAG
>NW_024837248.1:0-1210 GCF_019175285.1 Sceloporus undulatus
CCGAAGCAGGCCACCTCTCCTGTCGACCGAGAGGCAAAGAAGGTGGATGGTCTGGCCAAAAAGGCTTATTCGGCGTCAGCCCTTGGGGTCAAGGCCGCCAACTACACCGCCTGCATGGGGGCCTACATCCAGACCCTCATGGAGAGGATCTCCCCCATGGTCCCGGACGTCCCAGATGACATCCAGAGGCAGCTGGTCGAGATCAGGGACGAGGCGCATTCCATTGGGAGCTGGCTCATCACCACCTCCAGGAATATGGCGGACTGCTCCGGGAGGTCCATGTCGGCCGCCATGGCCCTTCGGCGCCACGCTTGGCTCAGGGCCTCCGATCTCAACCCTACGGTCCGGGCTGCCATCGAGGACATGCCTCTCGACGGGACCGGGCTTTTCCACGCAGAGACCGACGACCGCCTGAACCGCAAGTTCAGAATGAAGGCGGCGGCGAAAAAGCATGGCATGTCTTCGGCACCGACCTCTCCGTTCCGGAAGCGTCAGCGCCCGTGGCAGCCTCAAGGTCAGTCGCAGGGGACCTTCTCCCGGGATCGACAGACCCAACACCAAGGCCCTCAGAGACGCGCTTCCCCTCGCAGTCTTCCTCCTCCTCTGGCCGTCGCAACTTCCCGCCTCGGTACCGCAAGTCCCGCCGGCAGGATACCGACCAGGGGAAGAAGAGAACCTGAAGGGACGCAGCGCGCTTCGTCTCTTCTTCTTCCCTCTTCTTTTTGGACATATTAAGGCCCTATGTTAACACCTGGGCCTCCATAACATCGGACTCGTGGGTTCTCAACATCGTCCGTAGGGGTTATGCCCTCGAGTTCCAAGAGCTCCCTCCAACTGGAGCCTTCATGTCCACTCCACCCTCGGACACCCTTCTTGACGAAGTGCGCACCTTGCTTGGCAAAGGGGCAATCTCCCCTTTGCCGCCCGACAAATGTCCTCGGGCATTTTTTTCCAGGTACTTCACCGTACCTAAACCGGATGGAGGCATCAGGCCCATCCTGGACTTAAGACAATTGAACTTGTTCTTAAACTACCGTCGCTTCCGAATGGTAACCTTAGCTTCCATCCTGCCTCTCCTCCACCAGGGTCTGTGGTTCGCGACCGTCGACCTGAAGGACGCCTATTTCCACATCAGGATCCGAGAGTCCCACCGGAGATTCCTAGCCTTCGCTGTCGGCTCCGACTCGTACCACTACAACGTGCTTCCGTT
>NW_024837249.1:0-1210 GCF_019175285.1 Sceloporus undulatus
TGTGGGTGGGGAATAGAAGCATATAATGAAAAATCCACATTGTCTCTCTTGGCTCTTAGATAAAAGGTTTTCTATCTCAGCCTTTTTGTATCTTGTTGCAAGGAAGAAGACATCAGAGCCATGGCCCCCAGCAGCCACCTTCCCTCTTTCCTGGTGTCCTTCTCTTCTTTTGTTCTTAAGGGAGCCTTGGGGATGATGGACTTTGCAAAGGGAAGGAGAGACTTCTGTGGATGATGGGAGCAACAGTCGCTCAGCAGGAGGCCCTTGGAAGCAGACTTCGGGAGACCTAGGGCTCTTTCCCATTTACCTTTAAACCAGTTTGGATCTTTCCTTTCAAATAGTCTTTATTAAACTGAGTTTGAAAAGACCAAAAGTCTTCAGTTCTTGCATTTTCCCAAAATGAAAGAAACTCTTCTAATTAATGCATAGTTTCAGCTGAAGTCCTTTTAGTCTTTTCTGTCTGTCATTCCTTCTCTTCAATTATTCTCCTTCTGAATCCATTTTATTGGCCAGTTATTTTCTTTATGATTTGTTTATTACTGCCATCTTTTTCTTTTTGTCGCCGAAGGTTTTTCTTCTTTGTATCTTCTTGGATTTCTTCAGTATCTTCTCTTTACAAGATATAATTGTTTCCCCCTGAATTATATCTATATAAACCTTATTTCTTCTTCTCCTAGAACAACCATTTATACACAGAGATGCTATTGAACTCTCCCTTGTAATCTTAATAAGATTAATAAGCTTATATAAATAAATAGCTGATAAATATATAAAGTGTGAGCAACTAGTCCTCTAAATCCTTGACGAAGGCAGTTATTAGTTAATGGGAATTACTCCTAGATTGGGAGAGTTTCGTCAAGGACCAGGATTAGGAGAATTGTTTGTTTGTTTGTCTTTTCCTTTCCTCATTTTTCTATCTATATATGTCCATTTCCTTATCCTTAATCTTAGTTTCTTTCCCATCTGCATTTAATTCCTTGTCCTTCCATTTATCCTTGCCTTCTCTACTTATTCTTCTGTCTTCTTTCCTTAACCTTCCACTTCATTCCTTTCAGAATACTCTCCTCCTTTTCCTTCTTTCCATTATCTCCTTGTAATCCCTTCTTTTTCGGCATGGCTTTACATCTCTTCAAAAGGCATGTCAACTGTTTCATTCAATTCCCTTTCAGAAAATATTCCCCAACGTTTCCCTATAAGAAAGTATTTTCCA
>NW_024837250.1:0-1210 GCF_019175285.1 Sceloporus undulatus
TTTTATCTCTGGCTAATTAGTCTTTACATCTTTTCTTGTTCTCAAGTCGATTTAGACTCATGGCGACCTATGGATGAGAGTCCATAATTCTCTATTTGTCTTCATACTTAACCTATACCAATTTTATTTTGAACTGGAATTATTCCCTCCCCTTTTCAATGTACATATTCCCCCAGATATTACCATTTCTTCCCACAAAACATAGTAATCTCCATTACAAATGTGATGTTTATATAATCTTTATTATTTTCTGAGTCATAACAATAGAAAACAACGACACAAATCCAGTATCCATAACATCACTGTCACAAATCTTTCCGTTTCCTTGGACCCACTTTCTGCTTTCTGTCTTCTTGGCCTTTCAAAGAGATCACTTTCATAATATTATAACTGAACCCTGCTTTTAAACACAAATTTTATGCACAACTCTAAAATGTATGAACACAATATATCCCAATTCCTTATTGATAATATCAGTTTCCATTTATGTTCTTATCTATTGTCAAAATAACGTCTGCATAACTTCGCAGTATTCGATTCCTTCTTTATCATGCTTTACTTTAAGCAGGAGACTCAAACTTTCTTCTACTGACCTATAATTAATCAGGAAATAAAAATACACATTTAAACTAATTTTGGAAGAACAGACTCTGTAGATTCAATTCCAGTTAATTCAGACCTCAATGAGCTTCAGATTTAAGTCCCATTCTTTTTCCCATTCCTCTTCTCTTTTTCCATATCCTAATTCTGAGCCCTACAAGAGAGTTTGTCCCGTTCCCTGCAATCATTAACTCTCTGCATCCAATTTTCCCGTCTGCATCAAAGAGTCCAACACATTGAAACAACAAATAACTTTATTGAGAACACATAATCAGAAATCCAGTGTTTAAACCAGAACTGTCCTCCCCAAGACAAAGAATACATTGAAACCCCAACACCTAAAACCCCACCCTCTTCCAATCCTCGTCCCCACCCTCAGTTCCCACAGTCTATGCCCCAAAGGAAACAAGGCCCCCTTTTTCATTCCCAGAAACTAGCCCCTTTCTGTTAATACCTGCCCCCACCTTTCTTCAGACAACATCCCACTCTTTCCAAAAGCTATCATTCCTATAAGTATTCTAGCCAGTTGTTAAAAAATCCCAGCACCCCCTATCTAGCTGACCGATACCATGACCCATAATCCCCAGCCAAGTTCATAACCTGAAGCAAT
>NW_024837251.1:0-504 GCF_019175285.1 Sceloporus undulatus
GGGGGGGAGGGATAAAGTGTTTTTAATTGTCATATTTTATATTTTACTGTTGTTAACCGCCCGGATTGGTTTGCCAGAGGGCGGTATACAAATAAATATTATTATTATTATTATTATTATTTAATTTATTTCATTTCTGTCCAGCGGGATACAAATTAATCGCATCGTCTGTAGTTGCATTGCATCGTCTGCAAACGGGAGAAGGATTCCCTCTTCCCATTATCTAAGTAGCACCAGCGGGATTCTTCCCCAAATTTCCTTTCCATCTTTCTGCACACACAGATACACAATCCCACCCTGATGGCTTAAATCAGTGCTTCTCAATTGTTTTCCGTCATGCCCCCCCTAGGAAGAAGAAAACATTTCGCGCCCCCCGCGCGACTGTAAATAGTATCATTTGTCTATAAAATTGTTATAAGTACACCTCTGCATAAGAGAGCTTCGCGCCCCCCTTTACGGAGCCTCGCGCCCCCCCTGGAGGGCCCGCCCCACTATTTGAGAAAC
>NW_024837251.1:604-1210 GCF_019175285.1 Sceloporus undulatus
GTTGAGGATCAACAGAGGGCTATCAGGGTTTTTAGTTTTAACTGCTGTTTTTATGCTTGATATTGTGTTTTTAATATGTTATATTGTTTAATACTGTCTTAAGGGGGGGAGGGATAAAGTGTTTTTAATTGTCATATTTTATATTTTACTGTTGTTAACCGCCCGGATTGGTTTGCCAGAGGGCGGTATACAAATAAATATTATTATTATTATTATTATTATTTAATTTATTTCATTTCTGTCCAGCGGGATACAAATTAATCGCATCGTCTGTAGTTGCATTGCATCGTCTGCAAACGGGAGAAGGATTCCCTCTTCCCATTATCTAAGTAGCACCAGCGGGATTCTTCCCCAAATTTCCTTTCCATCTTTCTGCACACACAGATACACAATCCCACCCTGATGGCTTAAATCAGTGCTTCTCAATTGTTTTCCGTCATGCCCCCCCTAGGAAGAAGAAAACATTTCGCGCCCCCCGCGCGACTGTAAATAGTATCATTTGTCTATAAAATTGTTATAAGTACACCTCTGCATAAGAGAGCTTCGCGCCCCCCTTTACGGAGCCTCGCGCCCCCCCTGGAGGGCCCGCCCCACTATTTGAGAAAC
>NW_024837252.1:0-1210 GCF_019175285.1 Sceloporus undulatus
AATAAAGTTACATGCAAGCTTTCCTGAATTAAAAAAACAAAACAAAAGTAAATTTGGATGTTCTTGCTCAGGCAAAATGCATTAGAATATATACAGAACCAAGAAAAAGCTAAAATCACTTGGCTTTATTAGGGAGCATTACACATCACTAGTTGGTATAAAGCAAAATTCAGACTGAATGAGAGGTCATGGGGTACATGGTGGAATGTGGGATCTCAGATAAAAGACTTGGAAATGTAAAAGGCAGTAAAAAGAAAGGCACCGAAGCCAGCATCCTATTAGGTACTTACTGAGTTGGAGGGGATTTTCTGTTTCATGCAATACCCAGCACAAAACATATTTTGCCATCCTGACTCCTGTTCTTTATGCTACCTCAGTTTCTGCTCTGGAGAATAATTAATTATCTTGAGCAGAAGAATTTCTGCTGCCAATATTGTAGGATAGGAAACCATTTTGCTATATTTGCAATTAATTTCATTTGTGTAACTTTTATATAAAATAAGTAAGATATGCACATTTAATCCATTATATATCCCATGTTTGCTTCTGTGAGAATATTTTGAACAAATATAGCATTGGACCTTACACACCTACATAAGTATGTGTGGAGTTTATATATGGACAGTAGCTTCATGACAATGGTCTCAGACATTTACATTAGTTACTGTCTGAAAGATAGATAGATAGATAGATAGATAGATAGATAGATAGATAGATAGTAAATACACAAATCCCAATCTTGGCACTACCTTTCCATTATGTGTTCCTGTGAGGTAAGAGGTTATGCTGATAGTAGCATTGCTACTGTTAGGGTTTCCCAAATCAGACATGCTTTTGCCAAGGAGCTAGACTAAAGGTACTAAACACCTATAGAGCAACAATAGTAGTGACAGATGTCAGTTGTGGAAGATCTCTATGTGTAACCTACACTCTGGACAAGCTGACAGAGTCAGGACATAATATGCATAGCATATACTGTACAGAAATACAGGAATAGGTTCAGAAGATGGAGGGATAAAATTCGGGAAAAGAAACTCCAACAATTTAAGATATGCAAACGATACCATACTACTAGCTGAAAATAGCAAAGACTTGGAACAATTACTGAAGATGGCCAAGGAAAAAAGTGCAAAAGCAGGGTTACAACTGAACATTAAAAAAAACAAAAAATAATGACCAAACGATTTATAGAACTTTAAACTGGGTAATG
>NW_024837253.1:0-1210 GCF_019175285.1 Sceloporus undulatus
CGAGACTTTAAGGGAGATATGGAAGGGTTGAAGGAGGTGATGAAGACGCTTTCTGATGAGGTGACTGAAGTGAAAAAGAAAACGAAAAAATTAGAAATTAAAACAGAAGAGCTGGAGAGAGCAACGCAAGAATTAGCAATAATACAAACACATGAAAAGGACCTAAGCAGAATGAAAGAACTGAAAGACAGAAGGAAGTGTATAAAAATTAGAGGCTTGAGGGAAAAATACAACGAAGACCTTTATGATAAATTGGTCCCAGCCCTCGCTAAATTGATTGATTGCACTCCTGAATATCTGGACTTAGACATCGATAAAATTTTTCGCATTAATTCAGTGGCCGCAAAGAATAGAAATTTGCCCAGAGACATTGTTGTTTATTTTACTAGAGAGAGAATTAAAGATAAAATAATACAAGAAAGTTATGTTAAAAAATTAATGATTGACGACGTTGAAATAAAATTTTTTAAGGATGTGCCTGGCGACCTGCTACGTAAAAGGAGAGACTATACAACATTGACAAGAATGCTACAAGCTAAAAATGTGAGATATAAATGGGAGATGCCAGAAGGAATCTCCTTCACATGGAGACAAAGATATTATAAGATTGACAATTTAGAAAAGGCAAAAATTTTCTATAATAGATGGTTCAAAGAAGAAGAGAAAATGAATAAGGAAGTGAAAGAGCTGCAATCTAAGAAAGAAAGTGGACAAGAAGGAAAGAATGATGATAAAGAAGAGAAAGAAAAGATGAAACAGAAAGACAAAGATGAAGAACAGAAGAATACCGAAAAAGAACAGGACCCGGAGGATGAAGTGATGTTGTTGGGAGCTACAGGAGGAGTGGAACTGGAATGGGAAGGGGATATGGAGGCCTTGAAGGGGCTATTGGAGACTGGACTTTCAAAAAAGAAGGAAGAGGAAGGAGAAGAAAGAGAAGACGACGGAGGAAGCTGAAAACAACTGATGAGTGAAAGGAGATGAAAATCACATCATGGAATGTGAAGGGGATGAATACAGGATACAAGTGGAAAAGAATATTTCATGTATTGGAAAAAAATGGGGGGGGATATATGTAGTATACAAGAAACAAGGATTAAGAAAAAAGATGTAAAATATTTGAAAAATCCAAAATTGGGAGAAGTCTTTATTTCCGCGGGTGGAAAAAAAAGGAATGGAGTAGCTTTATATGTTAAAAATAAAACAACTG
>NW_024837254.1:0-1210 GCF_019175285.1 Sceloporus undulatus
GGACACCATTTCAGCATGCCATTGTATTTAATGGGACTTGAGGATCCACAGATTTTGCTATCCATAGGGGATCCTGGAACCAAACCCCAGCAGGTAACAAGGACCCACAGTAATAATAATAATAATAATAATAATAATAATAATAATAATAATAATAATAATAAATACCAACCCCATTGTATTTAATTGGACTTAAGCATCCATGGATTTTGCTATCCACGGGAGATCCTTGAAACAAACCCAACAGATAACAAGGACCCACAGTAATAATAATAATAATAACAACAATAAATACCAACCCCATTGTATTTAACTGGACTTCAGCGTCCATGGATTTTGCTATCCATGGGGGATCCTGGAACCAAACTCCAGCAGATAACAAGGACCCACAGTAATAAGAAGAAGAAGAAGAAGAAGAAGAAGAAGAAGAAGAAATGACAAAGGGTGAGTAAGAGTACTGAGAGTGCAGGGGAAATAATAATACGAAGCATTTTCTGTGTAGAGCCTCTGGATCAGCAAGTTCTGCCAGAAATTGAAAAGTTGCGTCATGATGCCGCCTGCACCAGTGCTATACTCCCTTTGGGAAAAGCTGGACTTTTGGACTCCCTGGTAAAGGGATATCTCTGTAGAAAAGAATTTAGCAATTTCTAAATGTGATTTGGATATCATATGAAATAGCATCAAAAATTGGCCACCTGATCATCCAGTGTCAATCTCCCATCACTACGACAAGCTCTATCTCTATATTTTAGAACTGGAGTGCTTCAGTCCCTTTCAGAACTGAAAAGTAGTCTTGTTCTAGTTCTCTAGTGTAACTCAGCAATAGCTAAGCTTCCCCATACTATTTTTCTATTTCCCCACTCTAAACTCCTTATCATAACTGTTATCTCACATTAACTAAGTAGATACTATAACCCAAATCCCATCTATAGCTTTTCTATGTAACAGGAAGAAATGTAGGAACGCACCCTCATAATAGTTACCTGTGATTTATTTCACTTGTAAAAACTGAGTGATAAGAGAACCAATTTGCAAAGCAATTTTTTAAAAAAGAATTGCTAATTTCTGAACAACATAAAATCATCTGAATGTCTGTGTTAAGAATGGGATAGGTGGTTTCTGTAGAGTCACACTATTCCAACTTAAAAACCCTACCCTATACAACAAGCGTAGAGGAAACCTGAACTTGATGGGAGCCTGTGTTTAGCTC
>NW_024837255.1:0-1210 GCF_019175285.1 Sceloporus undulatus
CACTTGGAGGGAGATGGGCATGGACAAGGAGAATATCATTCAGATGGCAACTTGGGGGAGGCAAGAGATATTGATTGTGGAGTGGCTATACAAGTTTTGTGGGGTAGCCGAAGATATGGCGCTAACAGGGTGAAATGTCGTTACAGAGGAAGGAGAGATCGATGTTAAGGGAGAGGGCTCTCTCCTGGCTGGCGTCCTCTGGCTTCGGGGGTGGGGGGCGGGTCTGGCTGTGCCCCTCTCACTGCTGCCTTGCCTTTGCTGCCTTCTTTGGCCTCTGGAGGAATTGGGGGAGAAAGAGGGATGCTTCTGGCTTGGCTCAGCTGTCTGGCTGGCTGGAGGTTAAATGAGGAGAAGGAAGGAAGGAGTGAAAGTGCCAAAGAAAGAAAAGTATAATGGGACTGTTGAAGTGGGGGAGGGGGTCATCTTGGATCATAATGATGTACCCACTCCCAAGTACCCATTATAAGAGCTATCACAGCTCACTGTGATGCTTTAATTGACCATTTTGCAGATAAAACCTATCAGACAAGAGATGACTTGGAGGCCGACATTATTGCAGAGGCTATAAGTGAGGTCTCCAGTGACTCCATGAATAAGATCATACTGGATCAATTTGAATCTGTGAGTACTGAGGATGTGGACAAGCTCCTTGGAAGTGTGAGGAAGACAACTTGCCCTCTCAACCCTTGCCCTTCATGGCTGGTCCTCCAAGGAAATGATGCACTTAGGACTCACTCTTAGGGCACGCTATTTTCCATCTTGCTTAAAAGAAGCAGTGGTACAGCTGCTTCTGAAAATGCCCTCCGTAGATCCCTTGGACATGAACAATTACAGATCGGTCTCCCATCTTCCATTTCTAAGCAAGGTGATTGAGAGGGCAGTTGTTCTTCAACTCCAAGTAGTCTTGGAAGAATGCAATTATCTAAAATAATAAATAAATAAAATTTTTATTTGTATACCGCCCTTCCAAAGATCAGGGCGGTGAACAACACAATAAAATCAGATACATCTAAATACACATATTAAAAACAAATTAAAAACCCATCAGCCAACCCTCTTGCCAACAAAAGAGGGAGGAAGGTCAACTGGAACTTCATTTGGGGAATGCAGCTTGGAATAAGAAGGTTTTTAAATCCCTTCTAAACTGAGCCAGGGAGGTGGCAGAGCGGAGCTCTGTGGGCAGCGTGTTCCAAAGGGCCGGGGCGGCGAT
>NW_024837256.1:0-1210 GCF_019175285.1 Sceloporus undulatus
GAAAATAAAAGTGTGCTAATTTTGAGCTACAGTTCGGACTCTTGACTCTCTTTGTTGCTGGGTGCTCCAAGGACCCTTTCGGCATAGGTTGGGAGGGCTTGCTACCCTCCCCCTTCATTACAATGGGTCTGGGGGGGGTGGGTACATCAGTCTAGTCCAAGATACCCCCACCTCGCTTCAATAGTCCCATTATGCTTCTCTTTCCTTGGCACCTTCCTTCCTTCCTTCCTTCTTTCCTTCTCTTCCTTTCACCTCCAGCCAGCCAGGCAGAGAGTTGAGCCAAGCCAGAAGCAACCTTTTCTCTCCCCCAATTCCTCCAGGGGCCATAGAAGGCCGCAGAGGCAAGGCAGCAGTGAGAGGGGCATGGCCAGGACTGTAGATCCCCCCGAGGCCAGAGAACGCCAGCCAGGAGACAGCCTTCTCCCTTAACATCCCTGGCTCCCAGTGGCAGGGACGCAGTGGTGAATGGTGGGTGAGGCTGTCGGTGCCACTTTAAAGGGTCCCTTCAGTCTGCCCTGGGAACAACCCTCACCCATCCGAGGACAGATGATGCCAACTGGCTGGTACCTTTTTCCTTGTGTGCTTTTATTTCATATGTTCTTGGACAGATCTGTGGTGGGATCCTTGGAGGGAGATGGGCATGGGCAAGGAGAATATCATTCAGATGGCAAATTGGGGGAGAAAGATATTGACTGTGGAGTGGCTATACATGATGTGCATGGTGCGCTAACAGAGGAAGGAGAGATTGATGTTTGATATCTATCTCCCTTTCCATTCTCCCTGCTATCCCAAAAGAGCTGGAGACCATACCAAACCAACCACAGAACCTTTCCCTGCTCTTGTGTAATGCCAGGTCAGTCAAAAATACAACAGAGATAGTCCATGATCTCCTACTGGACGAAGAGGCTGACCTGGTTTGTTTCACAGAGACCTGGCTGGTTGGTGAGAGCTCAGCCACCTGGGATCAAGCCTTACCATCCAGTTTCTCCGTCAGTGAACAGGTAAGGGGATGTGGCTTTGGTCCATGAAGACAATCTTGCTTTGGCCAGGATACCTATCCGTACGATGAACCACATCGAGTTTATTTGCCTCACCTTAAAGACTAGGCAAAGTCCTGGGATAATGTCCAACCTGTTGCTTAACAGACTCCCTAGAGGAGCTGACACAATTGGTCTCGGAGCTGCTGCTGAAGTCGCCTAGGCTTTTAGTC
>NW_024837257.1:0-1210 GCF_019175285.1 Sceloporus undulatus
CAATAGGGACATAGCCAGAGAATATCCACTGAGCAACTGTCCAAGGATAGGACCCTAAGAAGAGGTTTATCAAGATGAAAGCATCCAAAAGGAAAGGTGATTATTAATGGCTAAATTGATGTGAAATGTCAACTGACCATTTATGTTTCGGAAAGTCTCTTGAAAAGAAAGGACGTGTTTGGAAATGGTGTCTTTCCTCTGTTTTTTTTGTTTTCCTTTCAAATGTAATCCCAGGATCAGCATCCCAGGTGTTTGCGTAGTCCATATTCAAGTGTTGTGGATTTGCAGCTGGCGCTGAGGATGCCAACGGAGGCCGGGGTTTCGGTTTGCGCCTGAAGAAATGCAATTTAGTCCAAGAGAGAAGTACGAAATCCTACCAGAGGCCAGCGGGGAGATCAGGAGTGAGACAGACTTACCTTCTATTAATGTTGATTTCACACCACAAGTCCAACAAGACGAACCGATGGTGAAGATGGTGTGTGTATATGTATCTCACAAGCAGACCTAGAAAAAGAAATTACCCATGGGAAGGATGTGCATGCATGAAGCCGAGAGAAATATTAGGGAAGAGAGATATTAAGGCGCCTCAGCTGATATCTGAAGTGTGATTTGAAAACAGGTTTTCGTCTGGCAGGGAACAGTCAAGGAAGAACTGGATTTTCAATGAGGTGGCTGGTGTTTTGCAACACAAATGAGATCCATCTTGTTTCCAGGGCTGTGCCACTTCATCCGGCCTTTATGCCCTTCTCTGGTCCAAACACACACTGCAGAAATAATCCAGTTTGAGACTGCTTTCACTGCCCTGGCTCAGTGCTAGTGGATCCTGGGAATTGAAGTCTATTGTGGCACTTGAGCTCTCTGACAGAGAAGGCTAAATGTCTCACAAAACTACAGTTCCCAGATTTCCCTAGCATTGATCGAGGGCAGTTAAAGTGGTCTCAAACTGGATTATTTCTGCAGTGGGTTTTGGACCTCTGTTAGGAATGCAAATGATGCTTGCAATTTTTCCTTTCCTGCATTAGATATGGTGTCTTGGTATATTGAGATTCCCTGTTGAGAAGTGCTATGGGAAGGGGACAAAATGAATGGGTTGCCTCCCCAGTGAGAAGTCAGCCCCCAACAAATAGATCTGAAAGGGAAATACTGTATAGAAGTTTATCGCACGGGGCCTAAACCGGTCCCCAGCGCGTTCTAACGGGGGCGAGCGGGC
>NW_024837258.1:0-1210 GCF_019175285.1 Sceloporus undulatus
ATTAAACAGTTCTAGCAATTAAAATTACAAAGACTAAAATCTAAAAACAATACTACAATAATAAAATAACGGTGGGCAGAGTCTTGGCTTGTATATGTCTGTGGGGGGATCTTTAGGTGGCCGGGATCTATTCCGGGAAGGCCTGCCGGAAGAGATCCGTCTTGACAGCTTTCCTGAAGCTATCTATGTTGGCAATTTGACGGATCTCGTCCGGCCGGCCATTCCATAAAGTGGGAGCGATTGCAGAAAAAGTCCTCTGGGAGATCGCTGTCAATCTGGTCTTTATGGACTGCAACAAATTCCTCCCAGAGGATCTGAGGGTTTGGGGCGGACTGTACGGAAGAAGGCGATCCTTTAAGTAGGTTGGGCCCAAGCCATGGAGGGCTTTAAAGGTAATGACCAACCCCTTGTACTGCGCCCGGAAACGAATAGGCAGCCAGGGGAGTGATTTTAATATAGGTGTAATGTGGTCACTCCTAGTCGGTCCTGTAATCAATCTGGCTGCCATATTCTGCACCAGTTGAAGTTTCCGGACTAGGCACAAGGGTAGCCCCATGCAAATTAAGTCTTGAGGTTACCAGCGCATGTACTACTGTTTCGAGGTCACCCGGCTCCAGGAAAGGGCGCAGCTGGCGTAAGTCGGAGCTGATAACAGGCGCTATTGACTCACATTCAGCTGATTCCTCAACTGAAGCAACGGGTTAAGAAGCACCCCCAGATTGCAGACATAGTCCTTTGAGGGGAGCGTGAGCCCCTCTAGGACTGGAGGTTTCAGCCCATTACCTGTTTTGGGGCCTCTACCATAAATACCTCCGTTTTGTCTGGATTCAACTTGAGCTTGTTTTCCCTCATCCAGTCCATTACTGCTGCAAGACATTGACTGAGGGGAGAAATGCCAAGATCATTGTCAACCCAGAAGAGAGTGAGCCATCGTTATGAGGCCAGTGCTGAAGTACTGTATTTGGTGACTCCCTTTGCTACTCACTACTGTACCCAAAGGGCCAAATAAACTGGATGAGTCCCTACTAGTGGCAGAGGGTAAGAGAAGTTGGCAGCCCTTCCAGAAGTGAATCAGGGCATCTGGGCACACCTTCTGCCACTGGTGGTGGTTGCTGTTTTTCGTATCAGTTCAGCTCTTTCTTGTAAGGTCACAGGTTGGCTGCCAATCTCATAAAAAGGCATGCTTAAAATCACACAAATCTCTACACTC
>NW_024837259.1:0-1210 GCF_019175285.1 Sceloporus undulatus
TCCAAACCGAAGAAGGGATCGGAAGGCTCCCGTTCGAAGGAGGCTACCGAGCCGGAGGTCCATCTCGCCTCGCCTTCATCCTCCAAGGCATCCAAGGGATCGCGCCATGCGATACCTAAGGAGCGGATCGAGCCGGTACAAGGGGCAAGGTCCCCGAGGCCTTCGTCGTTGACAGCGGCTGCTGTCCTCCTGGACCTCCCGGACAACCCGTTCTTCCCAGCGGAGGAGCCTCCCAGGCCTGGGAAGAAGAGGCACCACGACGAGGCCGGTCGTGATCCTGCCCCTAAAAAGGCCAAGCCCTCCAAGGATCGGCCCGCCACCGACCCACCGAGGGCGAAGGAGAAGAAGCGCTCCCCCTCCAAACAGGCTCGCGCTTCTGCTTCGTCAGCTCCCCGCGACCAGGAGCCGACGCCGGTAGACCAGGGGACCCCGGTACCGGACACACCTCTGCCTCCTCCGACCATGGATTTCATCCACGGGACGGATGACACCGCGCCTCCTCGCTCCCCGGAGCATCGGTCACCCTCCCACCCGGCAACTGACGATGAGGAGGACTTGCCCCGCGGACAAGAGATCCCAGACCTCTTCTTCGAATGCAGTCGCGCCGCTACTACGTGTCGGTCTCGGAGGACAGAGCTTTGAGGGAGTTCACCAGGCTGAACCCCCATCCCGTAGACCGGGCCAACCCGTCCAGATTGGTCCCGACCGTGTCGGTCTACGAGAGGTCGCCGTCTCCACCCCGCAGACGCTCCCGGTCTTCAGTCGACTTCGCTCTAACCCGCCCAAGATCCCAGGTCAGAGTGACGGATCCTCTCTCCTCCGACCTGGACTCTGAAGACGAACCGCTGCCACTTTCGGAGGCACCCTCGGACGAGGATGTCCTCTCGGGCTCGGCCTCCCGTCAGAGGATGCACAACCCAGAGCCGTCTTCTCCGTCGGACGACGTCAGGTCCTTCACGGAACACGTGGTCAAAATGGCGAGGGCCCTCGACATCGAGCTCGCATCCGCGGAGGACGACGCCGAGGACCTGGTTGAGCGTCGGGTGCATGGACGAGTCCCCACTCCGCCGTGCCTGCCTCTCCTTCCCTCTCTCCAGACCATCGTGAAGAGGTCCTGGGACTCTCCGGCCACCCTATCGGCACCCTCCCGCAAGGTGGAGTCGCTCTATAGGGTCGCCCCGGCGAGTTGCCCTTGGTTGGCCGAACACCC
>NW_024837260.1:0-1210 GCF_019175285.1 Sceloporus undulatus
GACATCCAGAGTATGGAGAGCCCTCTCGGTATCGGTAGTCGGGCTCGAGGCCAGGGTAGGTAGAACAATGTCCTGGCACATATGGAAGGTGGAAACAACCTTGGTGTAGTAAGGTAGAGGTGAATGAGGAGAGAGTTGGGGAAGGAGAGAGCGATCAGGTGGAAGGACCCAGAGGAAAGAGCCCAGGGGAGGGGCGAGAAGGCGAGGAGGTGGAGCCACAGGGAGGAATAAAGAGGCAGGAACAGCTGTGCGCGGGGAGAGGACACAGACGCGGAAGAGGTGGACGCGGAGAGGTGGTCGAGCTAGGGACAGCTAGGGTAGTCCATAGCCCTCAGCGGGTTGGAAGAACCGTATCTCTACAAACCAAACCAAGCCCTAGACCCCCAGGACCTCATGAGTCTCTGAAGTTAAGAGACCCAAGAGAGGAGGGTGACTTCCCTTTGTCAGAGGACGACGGCTGGGGAAAGGCAGATGCCGCTTGTTTGGTGAGTGAATGGTGGGATAGCAAAGGCAGGCGTTGGGAGCAGGGGCCCGAACCTCAGGACTGGGAAAAAGCGGACTGGGAGCCTCTGGAGAAGCATTCGGGCGGAAGAACCCAATACTCTAAAAAGAGCTCACTGGTCTCCAAGACCTGAAACCTCCGCCCCGGACTGGGCATAGAGGAACGAGTTTATTGTTTAAGGATAGAATTGTTGGTCTATGGGACCTTGTTACGTATCTGTTGCCAATAAAGGGCACCATTGTTGCAGCATATATGGACTAGAGTAAGTTTGTTACCCATGTGTTGGAGGGCTAGAGGAAACTACAGCTCCCATCATGCAACCCGCCGCGCCGACCCCGCCCACACTTGGGTAAAAAGGTAATATCTGTCCTGAGAACTACCTTGTCCAAGTGGAACCTGAGGAAGGGCTGGTCCCGGCGTAAGGCACAAAGCTTGCCCTCCCGGCGGGCAGAAGTAATGGCCACCAAAATTTGCAGATGACACCAAATTATTAGGAGTAGCTAATACCCCAGAGGACAGGATCAAAATTCAAAAGGACCTGAATAGACTAGAAAGCTGGGCCAAGCTAACAAAATGAAATTCAACATGGAGAAATGTAAGGTACTGCATTAAGGGCAGAAAATTGAAATGCACAGATATAGGATTATGGGGGACACCTTGATGAATGAAACTATGTGTGAAAGGGATCTAGGAGTCCAAGTAGACCAC
>NW_024837261.1:0-1210 GCF_019175285.1 Sceloporus undulatus
AAACTTTTGGTATACTTTCTCATAGGTTGGCCTTTGGGAACTTCTTGTGAAAATGCTATAAAAAGGAGGAAGGGGTTTGTGGCAAAAAACCAAAACAAACCAAAACACCCTGCTTTGAACGAAAGATTTTAGTTGCGATCCTGTGTTAGGATTACATAGCCTATATCTCCACATGTGGAGTTATACTTCAATTGTACTATACAACCCCATGGTGAATGACACCATTGCATAACTATATGTACAACCCAGTGTGGATCCAAAGGCACAATCAAAGGCACATTGACATAGGCAACAGTGCCATGTACACAACTCTGCTACAGCAAGGTTGAACTGAATGAAAATATTCCATATTAGAAAAATTGTCAGGCTGTTTCCATAGGGGAATGTATGTATGCATAAGATACCTACAGGATCAAAACAAAACAGTGTGTGCATGTGTGTGTTTTCGTAAGTTTTGCAAAATTCAATAAAAAGTCCCAAAATGTGGAAAAATTATGACAGTAGACACTAATGGCAAGTCTCAACAAGCCACACTGTCGAAATAAAGCAGTTTGATAGCACTGTAACTGCCATGACTCTGTCCTGTGGAATCCTGGGATTTGTACGTTTGTGAAGCACCAGAGCTTTCTGGAAAACCAGGCTAAATACCTCACCAAACTACAAATCTCAGGATTATGTAAAATGGAATTGTGGCAGTTAAAATGATGTCAAATTTCTTTATTTTGGCAGTGTGGAAATCTGGTATATTAAAGAACCCTTTCTCTATGAAGAAAATAAAATGCGACAATATTCTTTCCATCTCCAGTAAACAAGACTTTTCATTCTAAATACTCCTTATCATTTAGCCCATGTCCTTCTGATCATACTATGTTTCAAATAAGATATACAGTCGTCCCTCCAAGTCCATGGACTTGAGATCCACGAACTTCAAAATCCACAGAGAGGTGACTGCCATTAATGGCAAGCCTATGGCACTTGAATATGTGTCAGTTTTGGAACTCGTTGGGGGTCCAGAATGGATCCCCTGTGGATTCCAAGGACCAACTGTACTTGTTGGATGATAGCGTATGTATTCCCATAAGTGTGGCATTGCACCTTACCATCAATATAACCTAAAACCCCTCCCATTCTGGCTGGTACCCTGATAGTGACATACTTAGGTGTAAGTTAACCGCAGAGATTGGCATTCCTTCCTGCACCCTCTACAATC
>NW_024837262.1:0-1210 GCF_019175285.1 Sceloporus undulatus
AATGTACTTCCCTTTCTGGCCAACCCCCCTCCCCCCATTCCAAACAGGACATTTGGGCATTGAACATGGCTTTACTTAATTAAGATGGCCTCTTGCATATTTCAGAGGGTTATTCCATAACCAAACTCTTTGGGTTTCACATTGAAAATGGGTACACATGGCTATGCATATTTAACATGTCAAGATTGTCTCATAAGAAGTGATTTGCCCTTGGGTTCAACTATACTTCTCGGTCATGGGACTGTGGTTTTTCTTCACTGCGCATGAGTTTGTAAAAATCACAGCAACTTACATTGGCCTTGCCTCTGAAACTGGCTCATATCAAAATCACCATCGCCATCACCATCATCATCATTGTTAAAACAAAGCAGACCTGTAAAAATGGAATAGAAATCCTCCTCCTCCTCCTCCTCCTTCCTCCTGCTCTGCCTCCTCCTACTCCTTCCTTCCTTCCTCCCTCCCTCCTCCTCCTGCTCCTTCCTTCCTTCCTCCCTCCCTCCCTTCCTCCCTCCCTCCCCGCACACCTACGCGAGAGGCCAATGGCCCTGCGGGGGCTTTGGTGGTGGGCAAAGGGGTGACAATCAGCGGCAGGATTGAGCTGGGGCTGGCTCGGTGGGCCGCATGTGGCCCGTGGCCCCTAGGTTCACCACCCTGATCGATGGTATATAAATAAAATTTTTATTATTATTATTTTTATTAGGTTGTTGACCCTTGTTGAATTGTGTTATTGGTTTTATCTATTTTATGATGTGTTTGTAACTGGTTTTAAATTTTGTGTACACCGCTTTGCTCTTTTGGAAAAGCGGTATAAAAATAAAATTTATTATTATCGTTATTGTTATTATTAGCAGCAGCAGGGTAATGCTTGGGTTATTCACAGCAACTTTATCAATTTAAACTCAAATAAGGAGGGGTTAATGAGGGCTAAATCATGGGGTAACATCCTCCTCTCTTAACTCTGATTTTCAGTCTTATCTGTCATTATCCTTCTTTACAGAAGAACATTTGAGTCATCAGAGAGTCCACAGAGAAAAGAAGTCACATAAATGCCACCATTGTAGGAAACGTTTTGCTTACAAGTCAGTCCTTGTCATGCATCAAAGAATCCACACAGGAGAGAAACCATGCAAATGCCAGCATTGTAGGAAATGTTTCTCTCAGAGGTCAAGCCTAGTGACACATCAGGGAGTCCACGCAGAAGAGAAGCCAT
>NW_024837263.1:0-1210 GCF_019175285.1 Sceloporus undulatus
CCCCCGACTTTGGGGAACATTTTTCTGGGCTAAAAAGTCGTCTTATAGGCCGGAAAATACGGTATATGTATGTATGTATGTATGTATATATATTCGCATCTGTGGCTCAAATGTGTAGGAATAAAAGAATACGGCTTCGGCATCCATTATCGCGACCTTCTCTCCCCCGCGTCTCTGAAAGCGGCGCCATATGTCCCTTTATTTGGCGCAGGAAAGGGACACACTAAGGTTTATCAAAGTAAGAGAGAAAAAGCCAAGAGCGACCCTCCTTCTGCCATGCAGGAATACATATAACGCTAGAATCGGAAGGGACTACTAAGGGCCATAGAGTCCAACCCTCCTTCTGCCATGCAGGAATACATAGGATCCTAGAGTCGGAAGGGACTATTAAGGGCCATATAGTCCAACCCTCCTTCTGCCATGCAGGAATACATAGGATCCTAGAGTCGGAAGGGACTACTAAGGGCCATATAGTCCAACCCTCCTTCTGCCATGCAGGAACACATAGGATCCTAGAGTCAGAAGGGACTACTAAAGGCCACGGAGTCCAACCCTCCTTCTGCCATGCAGGAATATGTAGGACAGCATCTCTAAAATCGACTCTTTCAACTATTTAATCAGAGTCCATGCTAAAAGTGGGCCAATGCTGCCCTCTTGTGGCCAATCCAAGTCCTCAATATCTTTCAGAACAAACATTGCTTCGTTTCCAATTTAAGAGCCCCTAAAAGGCCGGCAGCTTAGCAATATGGTCAAACCGGATTGGAAGCATACCATAGAGTTGTGCTGGAGGACCTAGACATTCTCTCTAGCAATTTCTTAGTCCTCCAGCACAATGCTATGATATGCTTCCAATCCGGATTGACCATAGAGCTATGCTGCAGGACCTAAAGACTCTTAGATGGCGTCACTAGGAATTTCAGTGCAACTCTATGATATGCTTCTGCTGCAGAGAGACCATAGAGTCACACTGGACTTAGATGTTCCTAGATATGCCTTCTTCTCTCTATATATATTCAATATTATGACATTCTTCTAGGCACTCCTCCAACACAACTCTATGGTATGCTTCTTCATTTGAATGGGGTTCAATAAGGTTTCGTGTCTCAATCGTAAACCGAGGGTCACGATATGACGGTTGTAACGTATGGCGCCGAATATCTGGATATGTAATAATGATACTAATAATAACAAGATGGCGGTTATAACGTAT
>NW_024837264.1:0-1210 GCF_019175285.1 Sceloporus undulatus
TTCTTGTGTTTCCTCCACAGACATTATGTGGAAGATGCTCTTTATATATGTTTGACTACATCCCCTGGCATTTCAGGTAACACAGAATGTTGACTGGGAATGATGGGAGCTATAGTCCAGAATGGAGGATGGCAGTTTGGGAAAAGCTGGTCTATAGGTACTATTAAAAACAGATAAAAGATTGTGGAAGTTACTTTTTGGACTATAACTCCCAGTCCCCCCTGCCCACTTGCCTATGGCCATGCTAGCTGGGAGATTTTTGTAGTCTAAAAAAATTAACTTTCTCAAGCTCTGAAAGCAGGTATACTCTATCCTGCTCTAACCTCAACTATTACCTTAAGATTTCTGCTCATGTTTGAATATGGTATGTGGGGAGAAAATATCTACGCAGCTGTTTCCTGAAGACTCTGGTCATAACTACAGCAGTGGGGAAGTACTGTGAAAAATGAGAGTAAATTGTTCTGCATTATTTGCATTTGTGACTGAAGGGGAAGTAACTGACAGTGCTTCAACTACCCGAATTAAGCCATAAACTGCTCTCTTTTCGTGATCACACACCTAACTTCACTGACCACAATCTGATAGTTAGGCTAGACAATGATGTTTTCTCACTGGTGCAGAAGTTGTGCACATACAACTTGTGCCCTCCATGTCTACGGATTCTGCATCCCTGGATTCAACCATCCACAACTTGAAAATATTCCAAAATATATAAATTCCAAAAAGCAAATCTTGATTTTGCCATTTTCTATAAGGGATTCTATTTTATTGTGCCATTATATAGAATGAGACTTGAGCATCCAGAGATGTTGGTATCCATGGGGGGTATTGGAACCAAACCCTAGTGGGTACCAAGAGCCCACTGTACTAGTATAAGCCCATTGATTTAAATCCACACTTTACAGGCTGATTTATGTGAATTGTGATAGGAACCTTCTAAGTCTTTAAAAAAATTACTTTGGATTGCAAGTTCTCAATTCTGAACTTTTTCCTGTCAGTCTTTAAAATGATTGACTTCAGCTGACATCTTTCAGTTCATTGTGTTTCCTTCCATAGACACTGGACAGGACTTATGTAATGTGAAGATCAGAAGCTAAGGAATTTTATGGACATGTGTAAAAAAAAAAGTTCTATCCTCCTGCATAAGTGCATTTTGTAAACTACCCACATGTTCAGACTTAGGCCTGTTACAGACAGCCAAAATAAAGCT
>NW_024837265.1:0-1210 GCF_019175285.1 Sceloporus undulatus
GAAACAATTCAGTGGGAGGGGCTGGAGGGAATCTTAAGGTTCTGATTTCATTCTGGGTCTTCAGTTTTGGCAAAGACGTGGCAAGAATACTTTGTTCCAGTTCTATCAATAAATTTTCTGTTTCACCTGAAGTTTGTTGTGGATCTTTGGCCAGAGTATTTCCAGAGTCTCACACCAGAATCCCGGATGGGAGAACACTGCGCAGAAAAGGCGGGAGAACGCTGTGCGGGAAAGGGCTATCCAATTAATTAGCTTTATGGGTAAATGGAGGGGGGTAGATTCATATGGTTATAAAAGGGATATGTTTATACTTTCTTTCACTCTTGACAAAAAAGTCACTTCTATTACATGTATCTTCTTCTTCAATAAAAGCTATTCTCTTTCAAAGTACAGCCTTTTGTGTTGCAAGAGGGGCTGCAATGAGGACCCTGATAGATATCTCTCTCCCCTTCCATTCACCCTGCTATCCCAAAAGACCTGGAGAGCATACCAAACCAACCACAGAACCTTTCCCTGTTCTTGTGTAATGCCAGGTCAGTCAAAAATAAAACACACATAGTCCATGATCTCCTACTGGACCAAGAGGCTGACCTGGCTTGTTTCACGGAGACCTGAGCAGTGAGCAGGTAAGGGGAGTGCCTTTGGTCCATAAAGACAACCTTGCCTTGAGCAGGATACCGAGCCATATGATGGACCACATTGAATTTATTTACCTCAGCTTAAAGACTAGGGAAAGACTGGTGATTCTCTTGGACTACTTCTGCCCCATTCCTTAACAGACTCCCTAGCCAAGCTGACACAACTGGTCTATGAGCTGCTGCTGGAGTCGCCTAGGCTTTTGGTCCTGACCGACCACAACATCCCTCTCAAAGCCCCTTCTAAGCATGCGCAGGGATTGCCAGGGCCCAGATGCTGCTGCTTATTCCACTAAGGCCTTTGTGGGAAAGGAAGGTATGCGCCGGGGTTTCAGTGGTCTCCCCTTCTTTCCCTCCATTCTTCCTTTGAGGAGACTACAATGGAGCCCAAGATGCAGAGCTGGACTCAGAAGGGAAAGGCAAGAAAGGAAGGCTGTGCTTTGGAAATCAAACTCTCTTTGTGTATCCTGTGTATTTGTGTGTATGTGTGTTTGCCTCTGCTGTTCTTATGGCTGGGAATGGAGCTGAGGACTGAGGAGAACAGAAAGGCTTAGTTTTGTGCAAATGCAGAACTT
>NW_024837266.1:0-1210 GCF_019175285.1 Sceloporus undulatus
CAACCCCGACCCCTAGGAAAAAGAAAACGGCAGGTTGTAGTAAATATGCTCAAAACAGTGAGACACAGAGACAGTTAGAAGGCCCTTCTAGAAAGAAATGGGAGCAAAGTCATGATGCAAAAACGCAAACATGTCAGGGTCAGTCCGCATACCTTCTCTCATGGGTATCCCTTCGGTCTTGGAAAGGGCATGAACTTTGTGACATATAAAGATGAGAACGGAGTCCGTCTCGTCACATGTACAGGGATAAGCGAAACATAGAAATGCTGCTCTTCTTTGGACTTCAATCCCTACAATTCCCAAATCGGCATGGACAGTGGCCATTGCAGTAGCTATATACATATGCACCAAAACCAACCCATCTAAGTTCATTGTTCTGACCTTTATAACCCTTTAAGCATTGGGTCTAGGTTATCTGAAGGACTGCATCTCCCCTTATGAGCCCATTTCCAATATCAAATAGCTTCATTTCTATACTGCTTCATACTGAACTAATAGTTTCTAAGCGGTTTACAACTGCAAGCTACTTGCCCCCAACAATCTGGGTCCTCCTTTTAGCCACCGACGGAGGAAGGACGCAAGCCTGAGTCGAGCTTCAGCCCTTTCGCTGGCATTGAACTCACAACCTTATATCCTCAGGAGAGGCCCTTCTCAGTGGCTGCTCCCAGATTTTGGAACTCCTTCCCTAGAGAGGCCAGGATGGCACCATCCCTGATCTCCTTTCGGTGGCAAGCGAAAACATTTTTGTGCCGTCAGGCTTTTTCAAATCTATGAGCTGCTTTGAGTTCCTAGACCAAGACAGAGGCAGGAAATGAAATGAAACGAAACAATCACGTAAACTTTGCAACATGCAAGTAAAATGCCCCGTGCGACGGATGATGGCCCTGTGCGAGAGGTGGGTCCTCGGAGGGCAGGGACTGTGCTAAGAGTGAGAAGTAAAATGCCAGACCAAAGAAGGGGGATGTAGAAGGAAAGACCCCATTCCAATTTTCACACTTTTGGAGGAAGATGGAATCTTCTCTGAGGGAAGATTGAGTTGTCCCTTGTTTCTGTAGCTAGTGCCCCCCTGTCAAAACTATTCCCCAGCAAGACCGACTCACCCAGGAGTGTCCCTGATGGGATCTGGGCCTCTGCACTCTGCCCTCCATCCTACTTGCAACACAAAGGCACAGTCCGGAACTAGAGCCCACTTGGCTGGTAAAGTAGCCTC
>NW_024837267.1:0-1210 GCF_019175285.1 Sceloporus undulatus
GAAGATGACAGTTATGGAGGGAGGAGTCTCTTGTTCCAGGTTAGCATTATAAAGCCTTATAGTGGAAATCTTCGCCCCAGAAAAATTTCTTTCAACAGTGCTCTCAGTAGGGCAAGAAGTGTTGAAAAGAGGGCTTTTGGCAGGCTTAAGGGAAGATGGGATTGCCTGACATCTAGATTAACTGTGGAGAAAAACCTCATAACTGTAGTATCTGCATGTGTTATTCCACATAATATATGCAAGACAAGGGGTGAAGTACTTGATCTAGATATTTAACCACCCTCTCAGATTGTTATACCTCCTCTACCAGTGGATTATCGTGCAGTCTCTGCCAATCGAAAGAGGCAGGAGTGAGCTGAGAGGTCTGCTGTCACCAATATGCTTCTGGGTCATTCACTAAATGCAAGCATGGCATTTTTAATTGCCCATTTGTCCTACATGTGCTGTTTGTTAGCAAAAGAAAAAAATGTACATGTATGTTTTTGGTTTAAAAAGAAACAGGAAACAAATTGCATGTGAACATAACTACTAAGTTTACTAAAAAAAAAAACCTTGTGTTCACAACATTAACATAATAAACTTGTATTCATTACTTCTTATTAAACAACCGTATTAGCACTGTTTTCCAAGATGTAGCTTTCGTTGGATACCTGTACCAACTTTTCAATAGGATATACAAATGGTTGCTGATAAACATAGCACTTAATGGGAGTAGATCTGTGTTTTCTTTTTGGTCCAGACTCCTCTTGGCCGAAATTCCTTGGAGCGCTGCTCTAAACTTACAGATAAGAGTGGGTTTTCAGACCTCTCTGTTATTATTACTCCCTCAATGTGCTGTTCCTTGCCTTCCTCAACCACCACAGTTTGAGGACTACCATTGCCTACGGGAAATAGTTCATTGCTATTTTCCCCTTCCACCTCCAAAGGAAGGGGGATAATCCATGCTTCCCCCTGGTTCAAGTTGTTGCAAAATTGGTTCCCCAACATAACCAACATTATTGTTATTTTCATTATCTGAATGTATTGTTTGGGGCTGAGGTCTAGCTGTGTAAATAGTAAAGCTCTGGGAAATGAACACAAAAGATATGCACTTCTCTGACACCTCTTCCTTTTTCTTCTCATTATTGTCCTGCCAAGTTGTTTCTCAAGTGGACCCTTCCCAATTCCTTAGTATGATTTCTGATACCAGAACCCCTTCGATACATTTGTG
>NW_024837268.1:0-1210 GCF_019175285.1 Sceloporus undulatus
GTCTCCCTCCTCTTGGCTTTGGCCTAGTCTTTGGCTCTTCTCTTCCCACCCCAGAGCACCCTCCCTCAGGACTCCAGAGAAAACCTCTCCCCCCCCCCGAAAAATGTCGCTTTGAATACTATTGATCCCTATCCTGTGTGATGCTTTTAATTTGGCACAAAACTCATCCCCAAAGGAGGCATCAGAAGGGAGGGTCTCCCCTCTGCCCCACTTTCCAGGAGGGTGGGGCCCTTTTTACCTTTGGATCCCCTTCCCCTCCATGGCCATGCCTCTCTCCAAGGGTCCCCCTGCCCACTCTTCTCATAATAATCCCCCAAATACTTGGGCCCCAAGGAATCTCCTGGGGGGGGGGGCAGGGAAGGAAAGATGGAGAGGAAGCCTGGGGGAGAAGAGGGGCTTCCTTCCTTCTTACAACCCCCAACTCCCCCCCAGGAAGACCCTCCAGCCATTCCTCTGAATGAACAACGGCACTCTCCACTACGCCCCCCCTCCCTCAGAACAGACTTTGAGGGCAGCCATAGCTTCAGGGACTGAGACTGTGCATGCACAGGTGCCCCCTCAGCATGCCCAGGGATTGCCAGGGCCTAGATGCTGCTGCTTATTCCGCTGGCAGCCTTCGCGGGAAAGGAAGGTATGTGCCAGGGGTTCAGTGGCCTCCCCTTCCTTCCCTCCTTTCTTCCTTTGAGGAGACCACAATGGAGCCCAAGGTGCAGAGCTGGACACAGGAGAGAAAGGCAGGGAAGGAAGTCTCTGATTTGGAAATAAGCTCTATCTGTGTATCCTGTATATTTGTGTGTATGTTTGCCTCTGCTGTTGTTATGACTGGAAATGGAGCTGAGGACTGACGAGAGAAGAAAGGTTCAGTTTGGGCAAATTCAGAACTTCTGTGCATCAAAGAGTCCAGTGTGTTGAAATAGCAAAGAATTTTATTGACAACACATAGAAATTCAGTGTTTAAGCCAGAACTGCCCACTCCAGTCCAAACAATATATCAATACCCCAAAACCTAAAATATCACCCTCTTCTAAATATAGTCCCCACCTCCCATTCCCACGGTCTATGCCCCACAGGTAACAAGGCCCCTTTGCAGTCCCACAAACTAGCCCTTTCTGTTAATACCGACCTCCAACTTTCTTCATCCAGTATCCCACAGACTGCAAAAGCTATCATTTCCATGTCTCATAAAGCCAGATATAACAAATCCCAGCCC
>NW_024837269.1:0-1210 GCF_019175285.1 Sceloporus undulatus
GTATTTTAATGGTAAGGTGCACCATCCTTGAGGAACAACCATCCTCTCTCCCCCTTTATTGGGACAGATTTGCTACTTAATTTTTTTAAAACAAAGACCCTTCCACACACACATTTACTTCCCATACTTTATTCATTTTATTATTATTATTATTATTATTATTAATCTTTATTAACTTTTATACAAATTAAAAAGGGTACATCATTACTCTTAATTACATTTCAAGCTTCATTTCTCTTATAAACCCCCTCCTCTCCCCTTCTTTCTTCAAATTTCTACTGTTACTATTTGTATTAGCTATGATTTTCTATATTCCTCAGTAAAAGTAAGTTAAATTCCTTTGTCTTACCCTTCTACCATCTCTTTCACTTAGTTACTAAGATTGTATCATCAAATTTCTTTTCTTACCCATGTTACAAAACATTTCTTACCATCTTATATTTTGTTTACCTTTTCCTAGTACTTTTACAGTTTCCCCTCAGTTTGTAAATCTCTATCAGTGTTTTCCAAGATACATTTTCTTCCTTATCTACAGCTTTCAAAGCCATCGTTATACTGTCCATTTCTACCACCTCCAGACACTTCTCCAACCAATCTTCTATACAAGGGATCTCTTTTCTTCTCCAGTGTCTAGCTAATATAATTCTGGCTGCGGTCAGCAAATATAACAGTGGTTTTATCTTCCATCTTAATTCACTATTCACCATATTTAATAGGCACATTTCCGGTAATAATGGGAATTCTATTTGTATTATTTTTTGTAACACCTTATGTATTTCCTTCCAATATTTATTCACTTTGGGGCATGTCCACCACATATGACAAAGGCTAGCCACAGTTTTTCTACACTTCCAGCACAACCCGTTGTCATTTTTATAAATTTTTGCTATTCTGTTTGGTGTTAAATACCATCTATTCATCATTTTATAGCAATTTTCTTTTATGTCTGCACAAAGAGTGAATTTCAGATCCTCTCCCCACGTTCTTTTCCACCATTTAAGTTGAATATTGCACCCTATATTTTGTGCCCACTGGATCATGCAATGTTTAACCTGTTCTCCCTCTAATTCCCGTTTTAACAATAATTTATAAAATTTAGAAATCTTTTTTCCTTTCTTATCCATTCTAATCAAACCTAATTCTGTCTTAATTTGTGAGATTCCAAACTGTTTTTCATTTGCTTTATATCTGTCTACTAATTGATAGTATA
>NW_024837270.1:0-1210 GCF_019175285.1 Sceloporus undulatus
CATGGCAGAATGGGGTTGGACTAGATGGCTCTTGGGGTCTCTTCCAATTCTATGATTCTAGGATTCAAAGAGTCTTTGCTATGGGATGCCCCTCTCTTAAGATAGAATGGGTGCCTCCTTCTTGTTTCTGCCTGATTTTAGCCAAGTATTGTGCTGACGGCCTCAGAAGAAGAGACCCCAGGAACAATATTTCTGTGTTCATCTCTTCCTCAGCTCAAGCGGAAGAACTCAGCATTCCCTTCCCATGGACCTATCTAGGTTTAATTTTGTGCAAGCGGGGGGCATGTGGAGCGTAATGTTTCTCAGAGAAGAAGATGTGGGCAATGCTTATGCTCTGCCAGCTTCTCCCGCGCCATCCATGCCCTGCGTCTCAATCTTCTCTTCTCCGGACCCTTCAACCTTGGTCCTGGTTCCTCTCGCTCCTTGCCCTGGGCACTTCTTGCCACCGACCCCTTCCTTCATCAATTAAATATAAACACGGCTGGACAAGTTGAATTCCAGAATTTTCGTCTTGATGGTGAAATCATCTTTATCGTGAAGATGTTGAAGACCTGATCCATAAATCAACCCGCATCTCCCAGACTTACAACACTCTCTTTGGCTGAAGCAACTACTGTATAAGATAATAACAATTTGAGGAAGAAGCATTCAAAAAGTTGTCAAGTGTCTTTCTTTATTATTAGTTAGACTTCTGCCTTTCATCCATTGAGCTCAAAGGGGCATCCATGGTTCCTTGCCTTCAGCCTGGTCCTATCCTCTGCCTGCTCTCCTACTTCCTTCATCTTCTTCCTCCTCCTCCTCTCTCCTCTTCTTTCTCTTCTTCCACATCCTTCCTCCTCCCTTCACCTCATTCTCCTCCTCCTCTTTCTGTAGGGTTTTCTTGGCTGTTCTGAAGGGTTGTGGAAAACAAACCAGGACATTACTTGGCCATTACTTGGGTGGCGGTGGTGCTGGCGGTGGCAGGTTTGCCCTGTTCTAGCAAGAGAAATTGCTGCAAAACCAAGGCCTGTTACAGACTGCCAAAATAAAGCTGCTTGGGGTCTCTTTGGAGGTATGCTCTTTAAATGATGCATGGGTCCTAAGAGTCTGGAGGTCGCGCCAAAGCCACACTCCATTCCTAAGCACTGGAGGGCAGCTTTGTTGCAGCTTCCGGATTCTTAGGATGCATGCATCATTTAAACAGCCTACCTCCAAAGAGACCTGAAGCAGC
>NW_024837271.1:0-1210 GCF_019175285.1 Sceloporus undulatus
GCTGCTTTGGATTGGCCGGACCTAGCCGGTCAGCCCTGGGAAGCGGTGGCCTCTGGACTGGAGCCGGAGGCAGGGGTCAGAGGACCGCGTCGAAGGCCGGAGAGGAAAAGGAAGAGAGGACACAAAGGGGGGACGGTGGACTCATTCTGGGAAGTCCCTTGGTCAACAATTAGACTGGTCAATCTGTATGTTTTGCTGGCTTTGGTTTTCCAGAGAAAGAAAGAGTTAGTGACACAAATGCAATCAGATGTTAGTATTGCTGTCCGTTTTGTATTGAGCAAAATAAAGACTCTGAGTGTAATAGAAGGAGGGAGGATGTCCTCCAACAAATGGAGGAAGTTCTGGCCATGGCTGACGGAGGCCACGCCGGGCATCACCTGAGAAATGGCATCTAGATTATCTATGCATTATAAGGTATTATAATGTAAATTTCTAGGTTTCGAAAGATTTGAAATAAGTAAAATAAGGGTAATTACAAAAGTAAAAGAAGAAGATTTACAGTTATAAGGGTTTTATAATGTTATATAATGTTTAATGTTTGCAATGATATAATGGTTCTGTAACAGTTGAAGTAGCAAATTTGTTAGTAGGATGTACTTTTTAAATAAAAATATTTATACCTAAAAAAATAAATAAAAATATTTATACCTAAAAAAATTAAAAAAAATATTTATACCTAACCCTAACCCTAACCCTAACTCTAACCCTAACCCCTAACCTTTAACCCTTTAACCCTTTAAGCCTTTAAGCCTTTAACCCTAACCCCTTAACCCTAACCCCTTAACCCCTTAACCCTAAATCCTCCCCTTTCCCTCGCAACTACAAAGACAAGACAACAGACAAAAGGAAGGGTGGATTGGCACTAGCCACGGAATTGGTTTTGAACGGTCAGTAAGGGGTCTGACCAGTTCCACACGTTAGGAAAATTACACACACATTCATATGCTGTTGGCCTCGAACGCCCGACTTTCAACCCGAAATGCAGGTTCACGAATACCTCCCGAGGGTCATTCGAAGGATGATCGCAACAGCCAAGCTTTCGCACAAACATTCCAGACAGTCCCTACCGCCCCACCTCCATATCCGCCTTTCCTGCCTTCCACTTGCCTGTTCCTGAAGACCGTCCGATGCCACGCCATGCTCTGCAAACTGTTCTTCCTAGACCTTACCCGTTAGGAAACATAGCGCGCCGTTGTCAAACACTTGCCCG
>NW_024837272.1:0-1210 GCF_019175285.1 Sceloporus undulatus
CAGCATCAGCCCCTTTCCCAAGAAGGCTGCATCCACACTATAGAAATAAAGTACTTTGACACCGCTGAAACCTTTCAGTGCTATGGGATCCTGGGACTTTACCTTTGGGACACTTAGCCTTCTGTGACAGATAGCTGATGCCACAATGAACTACAAATCCCAGGATTCCATAGGCTGGAGCTAGGAGAGTTAATGTGGTTTCGAACTGGATTATTTCTGAAGTGCGGATACAGCATGAGTCAGTTTTAAAAGGATAGAAGCACCCAATTCATCTTTTTACCCTCCTAATAATAGTTTTCCTTTTAAAAAAAAATAAGTAGTGTCTAATCCTTATGTTTGTTGTTCTTGTTTGTTTCTATGTTTGTTTGTTTCATTCTTAGTAATATGATTTATTCTGGTCTGTCTCCTTCCTTCTTACCTGAAAATCTATTCATAAGGAAACTGGGGAGACTTTTAAAACCTCCCAAAGGAGCCACTTTTGGCCTCTTGGGGGACAATCCTCCTCTTAGAAGCCAAAGCCCAATGTTCGTGAAGAAGAAGAAGAAGGCTTGTATTAAAACAATCCTCCCCATTTCTGATCCCTTTTAAAACCCATGTTCCCCAGAAGGACAGAGCTTTGTAATAAGAAAACCCGCTCAGAAAAGAGACACAAAAGACACACAAAGAGGCACACTTCCTTCCTTTTGGCCCAAGGAGCCTGGCCTCCTTCTGACTCTGGAGCCTCAG
Organism: Sceloporus undulatus; assembly: GCF_019175285.1. NCBI lineage: Eukaryota > Metazoa > Chordata > Lepidosauria > Squamata > Phrynosomatidae > Sceloporus > Sceloporus undulatus. Next base: position 727 of record NW_024837272.1, read on the forward strand.
GAGAGAAAGACAGACCTCTGTTCAACTGAAGCCTCAGAGAAGGTTTCGGAACATTATTCTCCACAGTCACAAGCAGAACAAAATGGCCACTGGAACACAAAATGGCCTCCTCCGCCTCAGCGCTTGGCAGTTGGAGGCCTTCAGGGAACCCAAAATGGAGGCTGAAAGGGCTCCAAAGTCAGAATGGATCCCAAACAGGATTTCCAAACCTTAAAAACACCTAAAATGCCAAACCAAAAGTACATTCCCAGAGTTCCATAACACTCAGCCATGGCAATTGCAGTGGTGCAAAACAGGAATGCCCAGAAGTGGTGGCATTGATGATGATTAAGGTGTGGTGGCAGCCTGATATCATAATCATCATCACCCCCCACCCCCACCACTAGCATTTCTACAGCGTGAGAGCCACCATTAATAGCATTAAAATTGCACTTTGGGGAGTCACACTCTCCCGCCTTCAGAGAGAGTGGCCCATACCTGGAAG
>NW_024837273.1:0-1210 GCF_019175285.1 Sceloporus undulatus
TTAACAGAAAGGGGCTAGTTTCTGGGAATGGCAAAGGGGGCCTTGTTCCCTTTGGGGCATAGACTGTGGGAACTGAGGGTGGGGACGAGGATTGGAAGAGGGTGGGGTTCTAGGTGTTGGGGTTTCAATGTATTCTTTGTCTTGGGGAGGGCAGTTCTGGTTTAAACATTGAATTTCTGATTATGTGTTCTCAATAAAGTTATTTGTTGTTTCAATGTGTTGGACTCTTTGATGCAAAGAAGTTCTGAATTTGCACAAAATACACTTTATTCTCTCATCAGTCCTTAGCTCCATTCCCAGCCATAAGAAGAAAAGAGGCAAACACACACAAACACACAGATAGAGCTATATGTACAAAGCAGAGCCTTCATTCATTCCCTTTCCCTCCTGAGTCCAGCTCCTCCTTGGGCTCCATTCTGGCATCCTCCAAGTCTCCTCAAAGGAAGGAAGGAAGAAAAAGAGGAAGGAAGGAAGGGTGTACTCCTTCCCTTTCTGCAAAGGCTGCCTACGGAATAAGCCTCAGCAGCAAGGCCCTGGCGATCCCTGCGCATGCTCAGGAGGGACCTTTGTGGCATGTGCGTATGCTCAGTCTCAGGCCCTGAAGCCATTGCTGCTCTCACAGTCTGTTCAGAGAAGGAGGAAGAGATGGATGTGGGGGAGAGAAATGTATGAGAAAAAGGGGGCAGGGGGCACTTTAGAAGAGGCATGGCCATGGGGGGAGGAGGCAGGGTCCTTTAGATGTAAAGAGGGCTTTGAGGAGGCCCTCCCTCCTGGAAAGTGGGGCAGAGGAGAGACCCTCCCTCTCTTCCTCCTCATTTGGGGGGAGATAAGGGATTGCAAGCCTCCCTCTTCATCTCTGGGAAGAGGGGAGGCTCCCATTCAAAAGACTTTTGTGACAAATAAAAAACATTAGATAGCATAGGCTTCAATAGCATTGGAAACAACAGCTTTCTGGGGGGAAGGGGTTTTCCCTGGGGGAAGGGGGCTCTGTCTGTGGGGGAGAGAAGAGCCCAGATTTAGGCCAAAGCCAAGAGCAGGCAGATGGAGGGACCTCAAAGCCCCTTCTGGGGAAAGGGATACCCCCCTGGCAACTAGGTTTAGTGGCCCACAGGATCTGAATTAGCCACACACACACACACACACACACACATCCTTTCCTTACCCTTCACAACAACCCTGCAAAGATCAGTGGTCCTCCTCTGGGAACATG
>NW_024837274.1:0-1210 GCF_019175285.1 Sceloporus undulatus
CAAGGTCAGCCCTGGTTAGTACTTAGATGGAAGATTCCCAATGAATACCAGGTGCTGTAGGCTGTATTTCAGAGAAAGGAACTAGCAAAAATGCCACTGAGAATTCCTTACCCAAGAAAAACCCTATGAAATTCATAAGGTCATTATCAATTGACAGGAGACTTGAAGGCATGCATACACACAGGGAAATAATAATAATAATAATAATAATAATAATAATAATATATTTATATTTCCCGCTTCTCCCTTTGGATCGAAGCGGGATTACAACAGTAGAAACATCATAAAATTCATAGATAATACAAAATACATCAATCAAAATAAAAAATAAAATAAAATAAAAATAAAATAAAAAGGGGAAGAGTTGTTACAGTGTTGCTCACAGTTGTAAGAATGGAGTTATCATATTCAGATGTTCAAAATCGGATTAGAGGAGATCCATTGGATAGGCCCGCTGGAATAAAAGACATGAATGACTGAATCTGTGACTGGTGTGTGTTCTGTGAGCCTTCCATGACAGTATCCAAATCCAGTCTGAAAACCCAGATTTTTTAGAGTGAATTTGAGGACTTTTAAGGTAGGAGTATGTGCTGGAGGCTTATTTTTGGAAGTTGGGCCATGGAAAAAAGTTTTTCCATCGTTAGTCCACATATTTTTGGAAGCAGATGGGCTCCTGTTAGGTGCTTTGTTATTGATGGGATGTGACAGCCTCAGAGGATAGCAATGGCAAACCCACTCTGAAGAAATGTGCCAAGAAAACCCTGTGAACGGTTGCCTTAGGGTCACCATTAGTCAAAAACAACAAAAAGACAGATAGTATCGTCTTTGACGGAAGGCATCCATAGTTTTTTGTGGGTTTTTCAGGCTATGTGGCCATGTTCTAGAAGAATACTGGATCTCTTAAGCAGAATAATCAAATTGGCAGGGTGGAAGCTGAACTACAGTCCCACCTACCTCCACAGGTTCTAACAGAGAAAGAAATAACCTTAGTCCCCTTTGTAAAACATATAAAAATAGCTCTACTTACTGAATACGTGTGTACAGTAAAACGCAAGGTCCCAATGGAAGAGAAAGGAGGAAGAGATAAAGAAAATGACAGCTGTTTAAAGTACCAGTAATACAAGGAGAGAGTGGTAAAACATACCAGTGGTCAAACATGCAAACATGCAGTTAATAATAATAATAATAATAATAATAATAATAATAATAA
>NW_024837275.1:0-1210 GCF_019175285.1 Sceloporus undulatus
ATGCTAATTTTGGTCTCGGTTTCCGTCCCAGGAACAATATCCACTAACGGATTAGCTTTCACCAACTCTTCCTGGACTCCATCTGGAAGAGAGGAAAAAAAGTTAAATAAAAGAGGAACGACAAAGAAATATAAGTTACTTCCACATTCAACCCTCTTAGTGCTACAACAGCATATGGAGAGGCACAGAGAAAGCTACTGCTCTCCCACTCTGTTTCCGTTTTCTTTCCTCATGCAATAAGGCTCGGAGAGGATTTACTGTCCCATTGACCTGGTAACCACCAGCTACCACCTTATAGAAGTAGTCCAATAATTTATTTCATTTGGTCATAAGATTTTTTTAAAAGATGAATGAGAAGGATTTATTTAACAATCCAGGGGAAAGAGGAGAGGAAGCAAGAGAAACCAAGCCACCAAACCCAAAGGACTCATACAGTTCAGTGCTTGCTATTCATAACATTCCACACACACCTTCCTCACTAGTTGGGATGGGAGCACAGTTCATGGTAGTACAGTAATTTCTTTTAGAACAGGGTCCCTTAAAAAAAAAGAAGGTATGCCTATCCAGGTCTCCAGAGTCTGAAATGAGCAAAGGCCACTGAAGAGATCTGATGACTGGCCATTGATCTACCGTGTTATAAGATCTGAATGAAGATTGGACAGTTGCCATCCCTACCAGTCCCCTGTCTCTTCTGCCTTTTACAGATTGCGTGTGAATGCTCAGGCAGAAGTAAGAGGCACCAACTATCAATATTTACTGTGAGAACTCTTGCTTCTTTGCAAGCCTATTTTTCTTTCCATTGCAGTGAAATGAAAAACCATTCACAGTAGAACAGCCATAAAACGGACAAAGTAGGGCTCCTGAGTTTTAAAATTTGGTTTTAATTGATGTACATTTCAATAGCCTTAGAAAACACTGGAAACCAGATCACACTCTTTGTCTGTTGGATCCAATATTCTACCTGCTAGCAATTCTCCAGATTGCCAGGCAAAGGTCTTTTCTCATTATTTGCTACCCTGTCTTTTTAACGGGAGCAACTAACTGTCATCTTTTGGCCGGTGAGGGAGAGAACAGGCTGGCCCAGCGTCATCAGGGGCTAGCCTGAAGACTGAGTGCCCTCCCTCCATAACTGTCATCTTTCGGCCGGTGAGGGAGAGAACAGGCTGTCCAAGCGTCATCAGGGGCTAGCCTGAAGACTGAGTGCCCTCCC
>NW_024837276.1:0-1210 GCF_019175285.1 Sceloporus undulatus
GAGGAGGAGGAGGGAGGGGGCAGAGATGGCAGGTTTTTTGGGAGGCTGGCAAAGGAAAGAGGGCGATGCAGAGGGAGAGAGAGAAAGAAAGAAAGAAAGAAAGAAAGAAAGAAAGAGGGAGAGGGAGAAACAAAAAAGAAGGAGGGAAGAAGGGAGAAAGAAAGAAAGCCAAAAAGGAAGAAGGGGGAAGGAGGGAGGGAGGGAGAGGGAGAGAGGGAGAAACAAAGTCAAAAAGAAGGAAGGAGAGGAGGAGGGAGGGAGGAGAGGGAAGGAAGAAAAGAGAGAGGAGAATAGAAAGGAAAGAAAGAAAGAGGGAAGGAAAAGAAAGAACGGGAGGAAGGCAGGGCTGAGGGAAAGGGGAGGCAGGCTCCCGGGTCCCGTGGGGCTGGGAGAGGAGCCGCTGTCGGCCCGGGGCCTCTCTTCGCCTACTTCCCTACCTTCCTCGGCCGGCGCTGCTCGCTCTCTCTCTCTCTCTCTCGGGGCTGGCCCTCCTCCTCCTCCTCCTCCTCCGGGGCTGGCCTCCTGAGTCCTGCTGGCCCTGCTGGGAGGCGGCCAGGCCAGGCGCTAGTCCTCGGGCTGCCTCCCTGCAGCAGCAGCAGACTCAGGAGGGAACTCGGGGCCCTGGAGCAGCCAGCCAGCCAGCCCCGGATGCCCAAGAGCCTCGGCCCTTCTCCTTCCCGGCCGCCCAGGAAGGAGGGGCCCCCCTGCTGCCAGCAGGACCTTCCTGCCAGCCTCAGCTGCAGCCCTGCTCCGGGAGCTTCTTGCCCTGTCTAGCCGCCACCGGGCCAGGCAGCCTCTCCTTCAAACCTCCAAAGGAGCAGAGGCCATCCCCCTCGGAGGCAGCACCTTCCACTCGCAAACGGCGCTTAGCCTCAAGAAGTCCCTCCAAAGTCTCTCTCTCTGTAGCACTTGCATCCATTGCTCCATTGTGCTCTAGTCTCTGGAGCAGCAGAAGACAAGCTTGCTCCCTCCTCAATGTCATGACACCCCTTCAAATACTGAAACAGGGCGATCCTATCACCCCTTCACCTTCTCTTCTTGGTAGATGAAGGGAACACTGTAGATATACTATATACACTGTATAGATATAGTATAGATATAGTATATAGTATAGATACAATATATCTTGATTTCAGTAAGTTGAACATGAGTCAACAGTGCGATGTGGCAGCTAAAAAGGCCAGTCCAATTTTAGGCTGCATCAATAAAA
>NW_024837277.1:0-1209 GCF_019175285.1 Sceloporus undulatus
AATTCCCTCAGGCTTTCCATAAGGATGCCATGGTCGATGGTATCGAAAGCCTCTGTGAGATCCAAAAGCATCAACAGGGTCACACTTCACATGTCGATGCTCAAGCAAAGATCATCTACTAAGGCGGCCATAACAGTTTCGACCCTGTATCCCACCCTGAAGCTAGTTTGAAATCGGTCCAGATAATCCATTTCATCCAAGACTGCTTGGAGTTGAAGAGCAACTGCCCTCTCAATCATGTTGTTTAGAAATAGAAGATGGGAGACCGGACTGTAATTGTTCATCTCCAAGGGATCTAGGGAGGGCTTTTCCATAAACGGCCGTAACACCACTTCTTTTAAGCCAGATGGAAAATAGCCCTCCCTAAGAGATGCATCTATGATATATCTCAGGTGAGTCCTAAGTGCATCTTCTCCTTGGATGACCAGCCATGAAGGGCAAGGGTCCAGAGGGCAACTTGTCTTCTTCTCATTTCCAAGGAGCTTGACCACCTCCTTAGTACTCACAGACTCAAATTGATCCAGTATGATCTCTTTCACAGAGTCACTGGACACCTGACCTATGGCCTCTGCAATAATGCTGGCATCCAAGTCAGGTCTTATCCTTTAAAGCAGGGGTCCTCAAACGCCAGCCCTCCAGATGTTTTGGACTTCAGCTCCCAGAATCTCAGATCATTGGCCAAGCTGTCAGGGAGGGCATTATGAGGTAGGAAGGAAATTTGCATGTGGATGATGATTGGCTGAGGGACAAAGAGGAAGGAGGAGCCTTTGTAGGGCTCTGTAAGTCTATTCAGATTGACTGTATACTACTGAGGAACGAAGGAAATTTGCATTTGGATGGTGATTGGCCGAGGCTTCTGGGAGATGAAGTCCAAAACCCCCTCCCCTCCATGGCCATGCCTCTCTCCAATGGTCCCCACGGCGTCTATTCTCATAATAAACTCCCAAGTACCTGGGACCCAATGAATCCTCCTAGTAGGGGGCAGGGAATGAAAGAGGGAGAGGAGACCTGGCAGGCCCCTTGCCTTTCTTTGGGAGAAGAAGAGGGGCTTCCTTCCTTCTTATAACCCCTCAAGGGCCCCCAGAAGACCCTCCAGCCATTCTTCTGAATGAAATGAGGTCTCTCCCCACTTCTCTCCCTCCCTCAGAACAGACTGTGAGGGCAGCAATGGCTTCAGGGGCTGAGACTATGCATACATAGATGCCCCCA
>NW_024837278.1:0-1209 GCF_019175285.1 Sceloporus undulatus
AGTCAGTGTCTTAACTGCTGAGCCACTATTGTGGAATAAAATCCTACTGAAATCAACAAAATACTGGAAGCTCATGTTCCCAGTAGGCTCACTCCAAAACTTCAGGACAGGAGCTGGTTGTATTAATCCAGGATTAATTTTGCTAGTTCTGTTGTTTTCTGACCTGAGTTTCTAGTTATCTTGAAGGTGAAATCTCCCTTAAGCTTCACTTTAGGCCAAGGCCAGCAAAAGTGACTGCTCCAGGGGACAATTTTCTGATCCTGTGATCCCCCAGAGGTTGCCTTTATTTTATTTATTTGTTAAATATTTATATTTCACTCTAGGTCCAAGGACAATTAATTAATTAATTAATTAATGAGCCATGGTGGTGCAGTGGTTAAATGCCTGTACTGCATCCACTCACTCAAAACCATAAGGTTGCGAGTTCAAGACCAACAAAAGGGCTCAAGCTTGACTCAGGCTTGCATCCTTCCGAGGTCGCTAACATGAGTACCCAGTTTGTTGGGGCAATTAGCTTATACTTGTAAACCGCTCAGGCACTGCTAGTTCAGTATGAAGTGGTATATAAATGAAGCTGTTATGTTAAATTTTAACAATCTAAAATAATTTAAAACTACAAGATTAATTTAAAAATACTAAAAGTGTATTTAACAAGCTGACAAGTTAAAACAAATGACTTAAAACCAGTTAAAACAGTTTCAGATTATTTAAAATCATGCATACGCACAGATTTGGACTGTGCACCAAAGTCTCTAGCCAAAGGCCATTATTTTACTTGGTTCCAGAATAACATCAATGATGCCTGCATCTGGGGCTCAAAAAGAATAGGATATCATAACAGGGGTGACACAGCAGATCTCAGTTTTAGGCAAGTGTACATTGACTTATAGAAATGGACTGCCGAAATCCAAAATCACAAACAGAACAAATCCAGATGTTGTCAATGGATGACTTCTGGATTTGAAAAATGGATATACTATATTTTGACATTCAGCTGTGGGAAGAGACCTTACAATTCAATTAAAAGGTGCTTTCCAGAAATGGAAATTCCCTCTTTTGGGAGGCCAAAAAGAGGGCATTATGGGGACCTGAAGAGGTGACATCTTAAATTCCTCAAGGACTGCCACATAAACCAGGGTGCAGGATTGTTTTCTGCTACCGCTCTCTGGATGTTTTTAGAAACAGCCTGGACAACCACCTACTTGGGAT
>NW_024837279.1:0-1209 GCF_019175285.1 Sceloporus undulatus
TTCCATAGGCATTTCATGATAAAGAATCTGAATTGTTTGACTACTCTGTGAAGGCAGTGATAAAGTGTATCTCGATGTGTGTATTTCTTTTCTGATGTCCACATACTGTAATAAAAATGTATACCCATTTCATGTCTGTCTTATCTATCTCCAGGCCTGGTCCAGATACTATTTTCTCATATTGAGAAGAGATGGGTGAGGCATCCAGTTAAAATACTGGAAAAGCGGGAAGGAGAAAAGCATTCTCTCATTCTTGCAAGGATGTTGCCCTTCATGTCGGGCAGCAAGGCAGTTGGTTTGACCCCGTAAAGTCGGAACGGTGACGATTGCCTCAGGGCTGGGAACGAGGCCGAATGATCATATGTTTTCTCTAGGAACATCTAGGTCCTCCAGTGCAACTCTATGGTCAAATTCAACTAAAAGTTGCACTGAAAGTCCTAGCAATTCCTAGAGGGAATACTCTACTAGGCCTTTGTAGCTCCTCCAACGCAGTTCTGTGGTGAGTGCCTGTAAGACCTTGACCGTAGAGTTGTGCTGGAGGACCTAGAGATTCCTAGAGAGATGTCCCTTCAGGTAAAATATGGTGGTTTTGTTATTTGGGTTTTTTCCAATATTCATGGGGGTCTTGTGCCCCTGACCCTAGTGAATATGGAGGGATAATGTGTGTGTGTGTGTATAAATAGAATTAGTCATTTGTGAGGCTTAAAGCTGGGTCGGCTGCAGTGTGCCAGTGGAGCCACAGAGGGCGCGGGAGAGCAAGTGATGAGGCGTATAGGAAGGAACTCTCCTTTCTGCCACCAGAGGGCGCTCCATAGGGCGGTCAATAGAAGGATTTCGTGGGCTAGGGAGGTATGCCCAAGTGCAGCCAAAGGAGGGCACCCGAGAGCCCAGAAATGGGCCTCTTGGAGCCTGATGGCCTGCAACCCCCCTTTGCGCCAAGGGGCATAGATCGATCTAGGGGGATGGATCAATAGATCAATTTAGGGATTTGGATCGATCCCTGCCTCCCTCCCTCCCCTCCTAGGGCTCACCTGAAAAGCCCAGTAGGAATAGGCAGCCAATGGGAGCGGAGGAAGGTCCAGGTAAAGGCAAGGAGACCACGCCTCCTCAGGAATGGGGAGCCAATGGAAAAATCACACGAAGTCCCATAGACTTCGGTTTTATTAAGTGAGGGCTAATAAAGAACATTCCTGATACAAGGGCGCCCTC
>NW_024837280.1:0-1209 GCF_019175285.1 Sceloporus undulatus
CCAAGTCATTGATAAAGATGTTGAATAGCACTAGGCCCAGGACAGACCCCTGTGGGACCCCACTGGTCACTTCTCTCCAGGATGAAAAGAAGCCATTGTTAAGCACCCTTTGGATTCAGCCAGTCAACCAATTACAAAGCCATGTAACATTTCATTAGCTTGTTTGCAAGAATGTCAAGGGAAAACTTGTCAAAGGCCTTACTGAAATCAAGATATACTATATCCACAGCATTCCCTTCATCTACCAAGCTGGTAATTTTATCAAAGAAAGAAATTAGATTTGTCTGGCATGACGTGTTTCTCTGAAACCCATGTTGACTTTTTGTGATTATGGAACTGCCATCTAGATGTTCACAGACTCTCTGTTTAATGATCTGCTCTAGAATCTTTCCTGGTATTGATGTCAGACTACCTGGACGATAATTGTTGGGATCCTCTTTTTCTCCCTTTTTGAAGATGGGGACAACGTTTGCCCTCCTCCAGTCTGCTGGGACGTCTCCTGTTCTCCAGAAGTTCTCAAGGATTGTTGCCAATGGCTCCAATATTACATTTGCCAGTTCTTTTAATACCCTTGGATGTAGTTCATCTGGTCCTGGAGACTTATATTCATTTAGATTAACCCGTTATTCCTGTACTATCTCTTTACTTATACTGTGCTGAATTCCCCTATTCTGTCCTCTGCTCCTTTACCTTCAGGTTGAGTACCCTTTGCCTTTTCTGAGAAAACTGAGGCAAAGAAGGTGTTGAGTAATTCTGTCTTTTCTCTGTCCCCTGTCAGTATTTTGCCATCATCTCCATGCAGTGGCCCTACCGTTTCCTTCTCCTTCCTTTTGCTGTGGGCATACCAAAAAAAGCCCTTTTTGTTGTTCTTAACCTCTCTAGCAAGCCTGAGTTCATTCTGCGCTTTAGCTTTTCTGACTTTACCCCTACACGTGCTCGCTATTTGTTTGAATTCCTCTTTGGTGATGGAAATTTTTGGAAATGTTAATATACATTCCAATCCTCAAGAAAAGGGACACCAGGGATTGCAATAACCACAGGACCATTGCATTACTCACCCATGCAAGCAAAGAGATGCTCAAATTTTTACAATAAAGACTTTTCCCTTATATGGTGTGAGAAATGCAAAATACTTATCAAATTTGCAGATGACACCAAATTAGGGGGAATAGCTAATACCCCAGAGGACAGGATCAATATTCAAAATGA
>NW_024837281.1:0-1209 GCF_019175285.1 Sceloporus undulatus
GTAGGACACGTTTTTTTGTGTGTCCTACATTTGAATAGGGGAGGCTTTCCCTTGCCGCCTGGGCCCTGGGCCTTGCTGCGATCACGGCAGGGAGCGGAGCCCAAGCGGCAAGGGAATCCTCCTCTGAGGAGGCCGGGAAAGAGGGCGCGGGGCCGCTGGCGATCGCCAGGGCCTGCCCTCCTTCTCGGCCTCCGAGGAGGCCGGGAAAGAGGGCACGGGGCCGCAGGGAGGCGGGGAGGGTGGTGCGGCCGCGCGCAGGAGGCGCCGCCTCCCCCTTCGCCTCCTCCGCCCAAGGCCTCGCTGTCCTCCTCTTCCTCCAAGCAGCCATGCGAGGTGGAAGAGGAGGAGGGCAGCAAGGCCCCACGGGTTGCAGCGCAACCCTGCTGCAACCAGGCTTTTCCCGGTTTTTGGCGGCACCCGTGACGTGAGCGGGCAGGTGCCGCCAAAAGCGGGAAAGGCCCGGTTGCAGCTGGGTTATGGCAACCCTAAGTGCAGCTGCATCAGAGGATACTGCAGATGGAGTTAAACACCCATTGGGGCAGTCACTTCCGTCTGTCCCCAAACCCCTCTGGCTCCCCCCTCTGCCAGCCAGGGCACCTCTGCTATCCATTGGCTGCAATTGTTGAAGAGGGTGGGGTGCTTTTGCCACCCAGAAGCTCCTTCTAGATCTGGTGGGGCTCCTGGGAACGTGGGAAACTCTTTCCCACCCATACAAGGAGCCTCTGAAGGGAAGAGGCTGTCTTGTGGGTCTGGTGTGGCTGCTGGCAAGCATTTGCCCAGACCTGGCAGCAGTAGCAGTTTACCCTACCAATGGATGCTGGTGGGAAGGGGATGCCCTGGTGGCACAGTGGTTAAATGCCTGTACTGCAGCCACTCACTCACAAACCATAAGGTTGCGAGTTCAATACCAGCCCAGGGGCTCAAGCTCAACTCAGGGCTGCATCCTTCTGAGGAGGAAGCTAAAATGAGTCCCCAGCTTGTTGGGGGCAATTAACTTACATTTGTAAACCACTTAGAGACTGCTTAGGTGCTATTGCTATGCCTTCCGAGTTTGGCAGGGCTGCTGGTGAGCACTTGTCCAGACCTAGAAAGGACAATCTGGCAGCAGTAGCAGTTCACCCCTACCAGTGGCTGCTGGTGGGAAGGGAATGTTTTGTGAGTTTGGTGCGGTTGCTGATGAGCACTTGTCCAGAACCAGAAAGGGCTATC
>NW_024837282.1:0-349 GCF_019175285.1 Sceloporus undulatus
CCTAACCCTAACACTAAACCCTAACCCTAACCCTAGTCCTAACCCTAGCCCTAATCCTAACCCTAACAACCCTAATCCTAACCTTAATGCTAATCCTAACCCTAACCCTCACCCTAAACACTAACCCTAACCCAAAACCCTGACCCTAACCCTAGCCCTAACCCTAACCCTAACCTTAATCCTAACCCTAATCCTAACCCTAACCCTAATCCTAACCCTAACCCTAACCCTAACCCTTATCCTAAACCTCACCCTAATGAAAACCTTAACCCTAACCCTAACCCTAACCCTGACCCACACCATATTCCTAACCCTAACCCTATTCCTAAGCCTAACCCTAACCCTAATC
>NW_024837282.1:449-760 GCF_019175285.1 Sceloporus undulatus
CCTAACCCTAACCTTAACCCTAACACTAACACTAACACTAAACCCTAACCCTATTCCTAACCCTAATTCTAACCCTATTCCTAACCCTAACCCTAACCCTAACCCTAACCCTAATCCTAACCCTAACCCTTATCCTAACCCTCACCCTAATGAAAACCCTAACCCTAGCCCTAATCCTAACCCTAACCCTATTCCCCGTGTTTCTCAAATAGTGGGGCGCGACCCCCAGGGGGGGCGCGAGGCTCCGTAAAGGGGGGCGCGAGGTTCTTGCTGTTCAGGCTGCCTGGCCAATGGCTGGACAGCCTGCTCCT
>NW_024837282.1:860-1209 GCF_019175285.1 Sceloporus undulatus
CCTAACCCTAACACTAAACCCTAACCCTAACCCTAGTCCTAACCCTAGCCCTAATCCTAACCCTAACAACCCTAATCCTAACCTTAATGCTAATCCTAACCCTAACCCTCACCCTAAACACTAACCCTAACCCAAAACCCTGACCCTAACCCTAGCCCTAACCCTAACCCTAACCTTAATCCTAACCCTAATCCTAACCCTAACCCTAATCCTAACCCTAACCCTAACCCTAACCCTTATCCTAAACCTCACCCTAATGAAAACCTTAACCCTAACCCTAACCCTAACCCTGACCCACACCATATTCCTAACCCTAACCCTATTCCTAAGCCTAACCCTAACCCTAATC
>NW_024837283.1:0-1209 GCF_019175285.1 Sceloporus undulatus
GCACATTTTCCAATTATTGTCCTGTACTTTGGGACTTTTTGCAAAAATAAAAATAATAAAAAAGCAAATATTTTGGGTTAAAAATGTATTTGACACAAAAGTGTTAGTTTTTGCACAGGAAACAAGGCTTAACTTAAATGATTTATTAACAAAGCACTTTCACAACATAAAAAAAAAAAAAACACCCTCACAGTGGTTGACCTTTCTTTCATTGAGAAAGTTTCATGCACTGACATCAACCTTTCTCATTAGACATGAAAAAACCTGTGAGTAATGTTTTCAACCAGAGCCTGGATACAACCAACCCTGTTGAAATGCTGAATAGTCTCCTGTGGTGATGACAAATGATGCTGTAATGTAACCAAGGAAAGGAGTTTTGCTATCAAAGGGAGGGCCCTGGAAGGTAGAAGGATGGGATTTCTTCCTTCCAAAGTGTGAGATATCCATTCTAGAGCTTTAACCTTGGAAGCATTCTTGAATTCTGCCCAGAAACGTAAAATGTTGAGAAAGTCTCTTCTGATGCTAGTAAAAGTCTGTATTTGCATGGAAAGAAATGTCCTCTTCTTTTGGCTGCACTTTATGTTATGTTCTCTCTTGACTAATGATGAAAGCCCACTGGTACTTAGTACTGTAATTCTGATCTTAAGGGAGGGTTGTACTTGTACATGACCATACCCCTTGGGCTAGGAATCTTTTAGATGTCAGTTCCCAGAAGCTCCAGTCATCATTTGTTGTTGTTGTGTGCCTTGAAGTCATTTGTGACTTATGGCAACCCTAAGGAGAACCTATCAGAGGGTTTTCTTGGTGTGTTTGTTCTGTGTTTGTTCAGACAAGATTTGCCATTGTCTTCCTCTGAGGCTGAAACCCTGAGACCTGCCCAAGGTCACCAAGTGGGTTTCATGGTCTAGTTGGGAATCAGCATAGTCTATGATATAGACTGTGAGATTTGTTGTGCAAAACATATGGTGGTCTAATGGTTTCTTACTCCTGAGTTTGTCCTTGCACAACAGTGCAGGGCTCTCTCACTGAAACGCTATACAGTAGCCCTGTGGACTCAGTAGTTCTGTGCACTCAAACACAGCTTCCTTGTACCCTTTGATCAGTGTTAAAGCTAACTGAAGAAAAGATAGATTTGCAAAGCCACATTTGTAATAATCCCTTCAATAATAATAATAATAATAATAATAATAATAATAATAATAATAATTC
>NW_024837284.1:0-1209 GCF_019175285.1 Sceloporus undulatus
TGGGGTTTTCTTAAAGAAGTTTGTTCAGAGGGTGTTTGTCTTTGCCTTCCTCTGGAACCGAGGGAGTGTGTCTTGCTCAGTTCCACCCAGTGGGTTTCCATGGCCGACTGGGGATTCAAGCCAGATCTTCAAAATCGTAGCCCAATGCTTAAACCACTACACTATGCTCTGTCTCATATAGGAACAAGGGTAAATGTGAGAACCAGTGTGCTGTAGTGGTTTGAGCCTTGGACTATGACTGTAGTGACAGCAGTTTGAATCCCTGCTCAGTCATTGAAACCCACTGGGTGACCTTGGGCAAGCCACACTCTCTCCACCTCAGAGAAAGGCAAATCTTGCCAAGAAATCTTGCCAAGAAAACTCTATGATAGGTTTACCTTAGGGTTGCCATAGGTTGGAATGAATTAGATGCACAACAACAACAAGTAATCCTTTGACTGTGAAGTTGAAGGTTTTCATGGCCGGCAATGCAGCATCCATAGTTTTTTGGGGGTGGGGGTGGGGGTGGGCTATGTGGCCATGTTCTAGAAGAGTTTATTCCTGATGTTTTGCCAGCATCTGTGGATAGCATTCTCTGAAGATTGCCAGCCACAGATGCTGGCAAAACGTCAGGAATAAACTCTTCTGGAACATGGCCACATAGCCCAAAAAACCCACAAAAAACTAATCCTTTGACTATTCTGCATTGGTTGGATGGTTATATTACATAATTACAAAGGGAAGAGAGCTTCTCCAAATATAGATTGAATCATGACTTGACACTTAAATATATTTCTCATGCACTTTTGCCAGCTGAAAATAAGATGCAGTTTAAATAACATAAGAAATGCATTTTTCTCTGCGGACTCACTATTTACTAGTATTTACTTTCCATTCAACCCCCCCAGAAAAATACCTCTTGTATTTTGATTTTTTTTTGGGGGGGGGGGGGAACAGAAGAAATGGACTATAACTCCCTCATGATTGCAACCCCCAGCATGGGTGGAGTAGGGTCACAGCTCAGTCTAACCAATCCTGCTGCACTTGGGTTGGCAGCACCTGAAAATGCTGGGCAACGTTGCTGCATGAGCCAGGGCCCCTGGACCAGTCAGATGTGGACTGATTCCTGGAGGGGCTGGTCTAGTAAGTGCTGGACCTGAGAAGAAATGGCTTCCCTGTCACCTGTTGCTGGAAAAAGAATGTGTGGTGTCTACAGTGGGCTCTTGTTAT
>NW_024837285.1:0-1209 GCF_019175285.1 Sceloporus undulatus
TCCTCCTGGCTGGGTTTCCTCTTTCTCACCTCCATCCTTTAATCTCTGTCCAGCATTCAGCTGCACACATTATCACATCCGCCCACTGCTCTGACCACATCTCTCCTGTGTTGGCATCCCTTCACCGGCTCCCACTCCCTTTCCACATTCAGTAAAAGCTCCTGCTGTCGACGTTTAAAGCCCTCCATGGGCTAGCCCCTCCTTACTTATCAGACCTTCTTTCTCCTCACCTTCCCACTAGGGCCCTCCATTCTGGTAGTCAAGGTCTGCTGTCTCAGCCCAGGATTTCCTCTGCCCCATCTCGGATTCGCCCCTTTTCACTCACTGCCCCTCACTCCTGGAACCTTCTTCCCCCACGAGCAAGAGCCATCACTTCTTTAACCAGCTTCAAAACGGAGTTGAAGACCATTCTGGTCAGAGAAGCGTTCCCAGGCATTGCATAACTGTTACTTGCTATTTGATGTTCTTTTGTTGCCTGTTTTATTGAATCATTTCCTGTATCCTACTAGAGAGGCAGGCTAACTCCAACAGGCCTCCCTGGAAGAAGTTTACCCATCCATTAACAAGCCAAGCCCTCCCGCCAGTCCATCTGCCTTGGTCCAGGCCTCGGAGGTAGAGAAGAACTGCTGGCCCTCATCCCTTTCCCCTCCACCACTCCCTTCTCCTTTTGTGTCATGTCTTTTTAGATTGTAAGCCTGAGGGCAGGGAACCGCCTAATTAAAAGATTGTATGTACAGCACTGTGTAAATTTACAGCGCTTTATTAATAATAATAATAATAATAATAATAATAATAATAATAATAATATGGGACAAGATTCATGCATTAATCAATTTCGGCATAGCTCTTAAAACTCTGGATTTGAAGCGTCTGTGTATGAAACCATATATGTGGTGCCGTTAGTGCTGCCTCCTTCTACCTGCTGACAGGCTCCTGATCTCTATGTTTGCATGGCAGGCAGGTAAAACATGAACCTGTCCATGCTGGAAATAGGAGTACTGATTTATTTTTACCAGTACAGTTGGTTGAGAATTTCATTTGCTTGATTTTTTAAAATAAGAACTTGCCAAAATTATCAAATTTCTTCAGAGATTTGATACAAATCTATATTTTTAATAGAAAATTTAAATATGGGTGAAAATTAAAACAAAAGATTAATCCAACCCTATTCTAATCTATTTTCTGTAGATATATATTCTACTGAGGGAG
>NW_024837286.1:0-1209 GCF_019175285.1 Sceloporus undulatus
ACATGTACGAGAATAACTTATGCAAGATATTGGAAACAATAAGAAATCCCCTCGGTAGAAGAATGGTTGATGAAAGTCTTCGAGGTCGCGGAAATGGACAAAGGGGCATGTTGGGCAAGAGATAAGACAGAAGAAGAGGTGGGAAAGAGTGGCATGTCTTTTACAAACTCTTAAGAAATAAATGGGAAAATATAATGTTTATGTAAATACAATGCTATATGTATAAAAACCAAAATAACAAGAACTATAGTCAAAAATAACAGGAGGTGTTAAGAGAATGTCAAAAAGTGAAAAATAAGAACATTTCAGTAGGAATGCGATTTGTAGGCCATAAAGAAGGAAAAACGGGAAACACTGACCTTTATGAGCTCTTTGGAATAGTAAAAAGTTAAAGAATGAGTGAAAGGGTATTTCCCAAGAAGGAGTGAAGAAGACATGATAAGGAAAGGAAAGATAAAACAAAATAAGGGAAATTTAAAAATATAACTATGTATAAAACTGCAAGAAGCTGGAAGTGCAGTTGATGTTAAGTGTATTTTATTAAGTGTCAGAGGGACATGTATGTAAAATGTTGGGTGGAGGGATATGTAGGGATGGTATGTATTGTAATTGTACTATGTTATCTTATGTATTGTAATATGTTATGTGGAGAAATTTGAAAAATAAAATAATTTTTAAAAAGGGGTTTAATAAGGAGAGAGGCCTATAATTAGGGGGGTCATCGCCTGCTTTGCTTTCTTTCACAATTAAGGTAACATTCGCTTCTTTCCATGTATCTGGTATTTTACTAGTAAGAGCTTCATTGAAAACTTGGTATAACTCTTCTTTAAATGCTTTATACAAATATAAGGGAAAGCTGTCTGGGGTTTTATGGGCTTTCTTTCCTCTATTGCTTCTAAAATTTCATCCACAGTTATATCTGGCTCTAAGAAATTTCTCTGTCCTTCGTCTAGTTTCACTATTTCTTCTATGTTACACCAATCGACTAAGTTTTCCACCTTGAGATTTTCACTTCCATATAAGTTTTTGAAGTATTCAAAGAAGGTCTGTTTAATATCCTCTTGTCTTGATAATATTTCCCCGTCTTTCTTGATTTTTAAGATTTGGTTTCTATTTCTCTTCTCTTTTAATTTAAGGGCTAACCATCTCCCTTCCTTCTTGGCATGATCGAAATAGTCTAATTGGGGGCTCCTTCTGTGGGGCTTCCGC
>NW_024837287.1:0-1209 GCF_019175285.1 Sceloporus undulatus
AGGCCTCAGCACAGCAGTGAAGCCTGCCACTTCCAAGCCTTGTCCCTCTCCTTCCTCCTTCTCTCTCCCCCTTCTCACTCTCTGCTCCTCGCTCACTCTTCCTTGTGCAGAGCTAAATAGAGAGGCAGAAGCTCCTTCCTTCTTCCAAGACTTCCAGGCCTTGTCCCTCTGATCCCTCTCCACTTCTCTCTCTCTCTCCTTCCTTCCTTCCTTGTTTCTGTCTCTCTCTCTCTCCTTCCTCCTTTCTCTCTCTCTGCTCCTCGCTCACTCTTCCTTACGCAGAGCTAAATAGAGGCAGAAGCTTCTCCCCTTCTTCAGTCTGGCCAATGAGGGCAGAGGAGCTGGAAGACCCCGCCCCTGCCCCACCTTCACAGGCTCCTCCTGCAGTTAATATGGAACAAGGCAGGAGGGACTGAGGGACCCTGGAGCCCCAGCCACATGGACACTGGCCAAAGACACACATTCCCAGAGCCTGAGACCCATGAAATGCAGGGCAGGACCCCTCCTCTTTCTGTCCATGTGGATGCTGGGAGATCCAGTCCAGCGAATACACTGTAAATCCCATTGGCAAGAGAACAGGCTACTATTGCCTTTCTGATCTAGTTTGCCCCAAATCCTTTATGAGGCCAGAAACCCCTTTGTTAGGAAGCGAACACTGAATATCTCAGGAAGGCCCTATATCTCCCAAGGCCCCCTTCCTCCAGGACCTCCTTCCACTCTTCCCCTCAGTCTCTCTCTCTCCCCTGAAGTCCTCAAATGTCAACTGCCAAGCGCTCAGGCAGAGACAGCCATTTTGTGTTCTGGCAGCCATTTTGTTTTCCGGTGGCCATTTTGTGTTTTGGAAGCCATTTTGTGTTCCAGTGGCCATTTTGTTTTCTGGCAGCCATTTTGTTTTCCAGTGGCCATTTTTTTGTTCTGGAGGCCATTTTGTGTGCTGTTTGTGAGTGTGGAGAATGTTCCAGAACCTTCTCTGAAGCCTCAGTTGAACAGAGGTACACTGTTGCCAATTTTGTGACTTTCACACGGAAATTGGGATTTCTGAGTGCTTTCCATGTGATTTCCATGCCTTGCTGTATTCCGTGGAGATTCAGGGACTTTTGCACATTTCAGCTCCAGTCCTGAAAAAAAAATCCCAATTTCCGGGACAAACCCGCGAAATTGTGAACAGTGGCCCTGACTCTGAGAGCGAGGCTACAGAGCAACCAGTCC
>NW_024837288.1:0-1209 GCF_019175285.1 Sceloporus undulatus
AAGTCAAAAATTATAGACCAATCTCGCTTCTGAACATTGATTACAAAATTTTCGCAGCAATTCTGGCAGATAGATTTAAAAAATTCTTAAAGGACAGCATAGACAATGACCAGAAAGGATTCCTTCCCCAAAGACAAATTAGGGAAAACACAAGATTAGTACTAAATATAATGGAATTTTATGAAAAGCACAACGCCAAAGAATTAGGTTTGCTGCTTTTAGACTTGGAAAAAGCATTCTACACAGTACACTGGAAAACACTTTTTGAAATTTTGGGAGAATTGGAATTGGGTTATAAATTTATAGGATGGATTAAAGAGATTTATAAAGATCAAAAAGCTAGAATCATTGTGAACGGTGAAAAAACAAATCATATTGCAATTAATAGAGGTACAAGACAAGGATGCCCCCTCTCGCCACTACTGTTTATAATCATAATTGAAAGACTTATTAAAAGAATCAAAAACAACGTTCAAATTCAAGGTGTAAAAATCAGGAACTATGTATACAAAGTGAGAGCCTTCGCTGATGATTTGGCGATTTTTCTAAATGATCCTTGTAAAAGTGCAATAGAATTATTAAAAACAGTGGAAGAATTTGGAGAAATAACAGGTTGTATGCTAAACAAAGATAAATCAATGACCATAACCAAAAATATGTCCCCAGAGAGAGAAAGAAAATTATCAGAAATGTTAAAAATAAAAACAGGAAAAAAAGCTAAATATTTAGGAATAACAATCTCTAGCAACCTGAATGAATTATTTGATATCAACTACAAAAAAACATGGAAAAAAATTAAGTTGAAATTGGAAAAATGGGGAAAATTTAAATTGTCACTTATGGGGAAAATTGCAGCAATTAAAATGGTAGTCCTCCCTAAAATCCTTTACTTATTCCAAACACTTCCAATTGTAATTAAAGATAAATTCTTCAAAATTTGGCAAAGAGACTTAAGCAACTTTATTTGGCAAAAAAAAGAGACCCAGAATTAGACTAAAAATAATGCAAGATTCGGTGGAGAGAGGTGGATAAGGCCTACCAAATTTAAAACTATATTTCGAAGCATGTAGTTTAATGTGGATTAAAGATTGGATACTGCTAAAAGATGATGAATTACTAGAGATAGAAGGAGATAATCTAAGATTCGGGTGGCACTCATATCTAGGATATGATAAGATAAAAGCAAACAAAGAATTTAATTTACATCAT
>NW_024837289.1:0-1209 GCF_019175285.1 Sceloporus undulatus
AGAGGGGGGATATATATAAATAAAAAATATTATTATATTATTATTATAAGTTGAGGGCAAGATTTGGGGCCAGAATTATGGATTTTGACATCACCTGTGGGTAGGTAGAATGTAAAACTTGGAGGCTCCTTCAGTGTGCACATGTCAGCAGCAAGAGAGAGGCAGCAATCAAAATGAGGCTTCAGTTTTCAGCATTCACACCAGAGAAGCAAAGCATGAGGGTGGGAAAGGGACTGTTTTACAAACAGCATTCAATCAGTCTCTTATCTGCTTGGCTCCGGACAGAAAAAAAAAACTGCATGGGGAAATTTGAAAGTGCTGCTATAACTTTACCATACTGACCTGTAAATAAGTTGACCTAGGATTTTTTAGTCAATTTTTGGGCATACATTTTTAGATGTATAGATGAATATATACAGTAGTTTTCTATGTCTTCTGTTATCTATCATCCAGTTCAGTACAACATACCACTGTACCATCACAGTACAACTTACAGGACATAACCTGGGGTCCCCAGTGCAGCCCCCGTGACTCTGTTATGCCTCTAAATTATTCTTTATTACTTTAAAAGGTGTCTTGTGCCCTCTAGGGGCATGGTGCAAATCCACCATGTTTTGAGAACAGACTATTCTAAGCCTTGTGTGGCATTTTTTCAAAACTGGACAAGACTTCTAGTCGCTTCCTGATTTGAAAAAAGTCCAAGGCTATTCCTGGGACTTTTGGGGAGGGAAGACATGCAAAATTGCCCCCATACCTTATAGAAAGTGAACTTTTAAACTAATCTCTGGCCCCATACAGAGGTATGCTATTTGAATGATGCATGCATACTAAGAGTCCGGAAGCCAAGATCTAGTTCTAAGGACTGGAGCACAGCTTTGGCACAACTTCCAGACTCTTAGTACGCATGCATCATTTAAATAGCATACCTCCAAAGTGATCCGAAGCAGCTTTATTTTGGCCTGTCTCTAGAATGAGAGAGAGAGAGAGAGAGAGAGAGAGAGAGAGAGAGAGAGGATACCAATAATGTGGGGAGGTGGGGTGTGTGGCAACCCTCCAAGGTTCATAGGAGGACCTATGTAGTCCCAGAAAACTGTTCACCCTGGTCTTCTGTAACAGGATCATATGCTATGGAGGAGTTACTGCCTGTTGACTTGCACTGCTGCAGCATACATATGAAAATATTAATGAGCCTCTAGGGTTGACCTGAGG
>NW_024837290.1:0-511 GCF_019175285.1 Sceloporus undulatus
AACAGAGGCAATCCTTTACATGAGGTGATAAGAAAGAAAATTGATGACGAAGATGATGATGAACATGTTTCCAGATTCAGTTCCTGAAATTGCTCAAAGCTGGGAGGGATCTAAGAGAGAAATTAAGAGACTTGCTGCCAGTTATCTTAGAAATGCTAACCAAAACAGTTCAGCAGTCTGACTCTACATAAGGCAATGTTGTGTGTGTTTTGTGCAATTCCCCTGTCAACGTATAATAATAATTCCTCCTCCTCCTCCTCCTCCTCCTCTTCCTCCCCCTCCCTTCAGATGAGGGGAGGGAATGCTCTGACCTCTGCCCGCCCTCTGACCCTAATCCCTCCCTGAATTTGCCCCAATCATGATCGAGGGCAAGTTCATATTTCGCAGAACTGGGACTTTTGGGAAAAGAGGGATTTTTGTTCGATTCTGGATACCCCGGGGTAAGGGGCATTTCCTTGTGCAAGCCTCGACATGGATTGTGACAGAATCGGGCCCAATATGAACTTCACGT
>NW_024837290.1:611-1209 GCF_019175285.1 Sceloporus undulatus
CTACATAAGGCAATGTTGTGTGTGTTTTGTGCAATTCCCCTGTCAACGTATAATAATAATTCCTCCTCCTCCTCCTCCTCCTCCTCTTCCTCCCCCTCCCTTCAGATGAGGGGAGGGAATGCTCTGACCTCTGCAGCCCTCTGACCCTAATCCCTCCCTGAATTTGCCCCAATCATGATCGAGGGCAAGTTCATATTTCGCAGAACTGGGACTTTTGGGAAAAGAGGGATTTTTGTTCGATTCTGGATACCCCGGGGTAAGGGGCATTTCCTTGTGCAAGCCTCGACATGGATTGTGACAGAATCGGGCCCAATATGAACTTCACGTGCAAATTTCGAATCCAGAACCGGGTTAAATGGTAGTCTGAATGGCCCCTTAGAAATGCTAATCAAAACAGTTCAGCAGTCTGACTCTACATAAGGCAATGTTGTGTGTGTTTTGTGCAATTCCCCAGTCAACGTATGGTGACCCCATGAAGTTCAGAGGGTTTTCTTTGGAAAGGAATATTCAAACATGGTTTACCCTGTTTAGTTTTCAAGATCAGATGAGAACTAGTGGCTTTAGAGTCTTTAGGCCTCTTATATATCTGTGGAGTAAT
>NW_024837291.1:0-1209 GCF_019175285.1 Sceloporus undulatus
TTAGGCTTTGTGACCTTTTAATTTAAGCCAAAAATAATGGAAGGACAAAAGAATATTCTTCACCTGCAGAAGGCAATAAAAACAAACATGGGTTTAAAAGGTGTTGTTCGGTCAAATACCATACTTTAAAAAATGGGGGGAAATTCCTTGTTTTTATTATGAAACATTTAATTTATATAAAAATATGGAAAGCTAATCTTGAGAAGACCTTCATTTAATTACCAGCTCTTCATCTGTTAGCAGAAGTGTGCATTTCTTCCCCTCTATTTTTGTCACTGGCTTTTATTTTATTTTGAAATGAAGTTTAAAAATAGAGGCAAGCCCCCCCTCCCCCAAGAGAGAAAAAATAACATGTGTAAGAATGCAATAAGACCATGAAAGGAACAGACTCGTTGACTTTAATTCCCAGCATATGATGGATATATTTGTGAGCCAGATGGTGTAAAACTGTGTAAGAGGAAGTTCTGTGTATAATAAGGTGTGTTATATCTAAATTATATAGCTTAGATAAGATGTGTTTGTGTCTGTATTCCATCTACATTGTACTCTCATTTTTGATCTTCAAGCAGAAGACAATTACAGTAGCCATATAGCAAGTGTGTGTGTGTGTGTGTGTGTATAGAAGAATCCCTCATTCTATTGTGATTCACATCTGTGAGTGAGTTGGTAAGAGAAAAATATATTACAGTCTGCCCTCTGTATCCGTGGACTTGCCATATGCGGATTTGAGCATCCGGTGTGGAGGGGCGGCAGAGGAGGTTGGGAATACAAGGAGAGAAAAGGGAAGAGGATGGCGTCTGGGGGGGGAGGCAAGGGCTTCGGAGGTGGCATTGGGCTGGAAATGAAGGGAAGGATAGAGGTTCCAAAGAAGAGGAAATGCTGGGCTGGAAGCAAAGGGGAAGCTAGAGGCTGGCATTCAGAGGGAAGGCTGTGGACACATATTCAAGCCTCATAGGATTGGGTCCGGGTGCATGCACCATTGGAAATACTGCAGGCTGGCCATCTGTGGATATTTGAGGTTGCAGATCTCAGATCCATGAGTTAGGAGGGGCAACGGTAAATATAATAAAAAAAATATATAGTAGTAGTTTAATATCTTTGTTTTTGTGACAGACATCCCGTTAACTTTGTCTTTGGGATCATAGATCTTCCTAGACATAAGTTCAGCCAATGATTCACAGAGGCTTGTCCTTCCAATGGACCTGTCTG
>NW_024837292.1:0-1209 GCF_019175285.1 Sceloporus undulatus
CTACAGATCCCAGATCTCCATAGAATTGACCCATGGCAGTTAAAGCAGTGTTGAAATGCATGATTTCTGTAATGCAAATTAAACCTCTGTCTCTGAATCCTAGCCCCTTGGAAGAGACCTTAGCAAAGGTGAGTCCCCCTTGACTTCTATGGGGCAGAGAGGGAGGGAGAGAGAAAAGCCCCAAACAGCCATGAAACAAAGAGGGATTCCTACTCTAGGGATCATATCCAGAGGTTGCCATGCTGGCCGAACCATACAGCAAACCACAATAACAGCCACAGTCCACAAAACAGGGATACCTTTAGTGGCCAACCAAAATGCACAAAAAAGATGGAGGAAAAAACTTTTGAAGCTCAACTGGGTTCTTCATTGGGAAAAAGCGTTAAACATCAAACAGGAGAAAGGTATCACGGTTTTGTGGATTTTGGAGGTTATTGTTTGCAGTGTGGCAAAAGAAACCCTTCTCCTGGATATGATTTCTAGATTTCAGGATACAGTATGATTTTTTAACTTTATTGCTAAAGAAAATACCATATAGGACCAACAACAATAACACAGGTACAGTTAAAAGACTTGACAAATACAAATAATCACAAGCAACATAAGTTGTAAAACATACTAAATTTAATCCAATCTCATACTATATCCAACCTGAGATCCCACAACAAACAAACAAAAGACTCCCCAAGTTTATGTTCTCTTGCTGTGTCTTTGTTTTCTTTTCCACCTTTCGTTCTTCTCTTGATCACTTGTTTAGTTAAACATTTTCCATTTGCTTTTTGTACCCTTCAGTCCATGTCTCTAACAATATACAAGGAAAGAACAAGAAAAGAAAAGCACCAGAGAAACCAGGAATACATAATCTAATCCTATCACTTGTCAGAGAATTTATTCTTTCTCCCTCTCTTTAACTAATCCAACTTTTTGGTTTTAGATTTTTGATAAAAAGAGGTGCTTTTACCCATAATAGTTTAAATTAATATCACTTAATTAAATAACATTGATGTAACTTCCTTTAAAGTTGGGATGTTTTATCCACTGTATTCCCTTCAGTCTTCCATTCTTTTCTGATATATCCATCACTTTATCCCAGTCTTGTGAGTTTATCTGCTTCCAATACATCAAATAGTCTTAACAGTCGTTCTTCTCCGTCAGGATCTTTCCTTTGCCTTCATTCTTTTTCTAGGGTCATCCTTGCTGATGATAAAA
>NW_024837293.1:0-1209 GCF_019175285.1 Sceloporus undulatus
GCATTTTTATTTGTTTCATTGGGCCTGATGAGACAGGCCAAAATACAGCTGCTTTGGGTCACTTTGGAGGTATGCATCCTAAGAGTCTGGAAGCTGCTCCAAAGCCATGCTCCAGTCCTAAGGAATGGAATGCAGCTTTGGTGCAGCTTCTGGCCCCTTAAGATGCATGTGTCATTTAAACAACATACCTCCAAAGTGATCCAAAGCAGCTTTATTTTGGCCTGTCTGTTTGGGCCCTTAGGCCTGTTACAGACTGCCAAAATAAAGCTGCTCCGGGTCTCTTTGGAGGTATGCTATTTAAAAGATGCATGCATCCTAAGAATCCGGAAGCTGCACCAAAGCTGCACTCCAGTGCTTAGGAATGGAGTGTGGCTTTGGCGCGACCTCCGGACTCTTAGGACCCAGGCATCATTTAAATAGCATACCTCCAAAGAGACCCGAAGCAGCTTTATTTTGGCAGTCTGTAACAGGCCTTAGTTTCTTAAATGGAATTTGAGATGAACTTCTGAGCTCTATGCCTACAATGTGACAAAAGGCTTGTGGCTGTTTGAGATAAGACAAAAATACATTGTAATGTAATGTTAAAATATGTTAACTAGAATGGGAAAAAACAGGCAGTCTGGGGTTTCCCCTCAGGATCAGAAAGGGTGTACATTATTGGTGCACACTTTTCTAGCGCTGTATAATTTGTTGAAGCCTGAGGAATGACCAAAATTACAAATGGGTCTTGTATGAACAGAAGTCATTTTGTAACCGACAAATATGCCAATCTTATTCTTGGCTAGTCATGACTGGATGAAGTTGCAGTTGCACCAAGCTGCTAAAGCTGTTTGGATTGTACTAGCCCATTTTCAGGGGATGCCTGGCATCATGGAAGCAATGCAAAAGTGGGTTTGTGTGCTGCTTCTGGCTTGAACATGTTTGCTCTGAAGATGTGTGCCATCATCCTCTGTAACATCACACTGGAGGGTTTTCTGTTTGTACTGAGGCATCCTAGCTCTGCCTATGATGGAAAAAACCACCAACCCATTGTCATAGTCTAGCATACATGACCATACATTCCAAGAAACAGAACTTTCAGATTTCTAATTATCTTGTGGTAGAAAAGAATGTGCAATATTATCAATAATTTAAATGGAATGATTAAGGAGAAGTCTGGCTTGAGCTTTCAGAAATCAGGGAAGGTTAATGCTTTAACAATTCCTGCCT
>NW_024837294.1:0-1209 GCF_019175285.1 Sceloporus undulatus
TCTCTCTATCTCCAACCGACACAATTCCCCCAACTGTCTCTTGGTCTATCAGGTCCTATATCTCCTTCTCACGGAAGCTTCCAGAAGAACCTTTATCTTGCTCTCTGATTGGTCAAGAGAGCCTTCCGTAGCAGTGATGTCATTCTGCATTTGCATAAACCTCCCTTTACTGCCTGAAGAAGATCTCAATTGACTGGAGCCCTGTTATTACAACAACAACAACAACTCCTCTTTTCATTGGAAGAGATTCACAACTATACCTTGTTACCTGGTTGGGAAGAATAGGAGGATTCCAGAAGTTTCCATTTCCACTAAGATTAGGAGCTCCCAAATTCCCATGGAAGAGGTTTCCTAAGGCATGTGCCAGGACAGAGCAGGGAACAGGGGGTTCCTCATGGGTGAATTACCGTTTGTAGCTGAACCTGGGGCTGAGGGTCCCTAAGAAGGAGAGGAGCCCAGGTCCCCCAGAATCCCCTCTGAGCCTCCAGGAGAGCAAGACTCAGGGAAGGGACAGTCTGCAAGGGGCTGAGAGCCGCTTGGACCAAACCTTGAGGGCACTTTCCCAAAAGCTGGCAAGGATTGGTTTCAGGGGCTGGCATTTTCCTCTCAGAGGACCATCAGGATCTCAAAGACCACTCCCCATTTTGGAATTTGTTGTTTGACTGTGCTGCCCTCAGTGGAGACTTGCTTACTCCTAAGGTGCCATGGAGGTGAGCATGGAATATACAGAGAAGATGGCTTTTGCAGTCTTTTCCACCATTGAGCTTACCTTGTGTTGTCTTCAAGCCTATTAGAAGGGAGAAGGAAAGTAATCGGGAGGAGAAAGCAAAGTCCCACATTTGCTCCCATAAGCTCCTCCTGAAGTTTTTCCCAGCATGCCCTAGTCCTCAGTCTCCCTCCCAGGCTCCACCGTTTCCTAGAGAGATAGAAACCTTCAAGGGAGAGTCCTTGGGGCTCAAGCCAAGCTCTCCTCTGCTTCCCAAGGCATCCTTCTCCATCCACTGCTGGCCTTTGGAAGGGAGACATAGACTGCTCTTGGGAAAGTTACTTTTGGAGGGACAGGGACTCCCAAAACCTCCCAGTCTGGCTCTAACATTAAGGACTTCAAATCTCTGCAATGAACTGGGCCAGGTCTTACGCCAGGAATGGGAATCCTGTGACTCTCGCTCCGTATCCCCATTAAGAAAAAGATTGATTCATCATAACTAG
>NW_024837295.1:0-1209 GCF_019175285.1 Sceloporus undulatus
CTCACTACTCTGCATACATGTCTCTCTTCACTTCCATACAGAAAAGTATATGGAATATATTTGAATGACAAGATGTGAGCAATTGTAGTTGGTACTTTATGCATTCAGCTGAATGCCATCAATAGAGGCCCTGTCTCAGGACCTAGGTTTTAGCTCACAAACCATGGGACATAAGACAATCCTGAATTCACAACCTTACTAGAGAGATGGAGAGACACCATAAAGTTGGCAACCAAAGGCCTAGTCATACTTCCCAATCATAGCAGTTTGGTGCCATAGTAACAGCTGTGCTTTCATCCTATATAATCCTGGGGATTGTACTTTGGTGAATGGGATGCTTAGAATTGGCTGATAGGTATACAGCCCTAGTGCAGTTCTAGTGAGAATAAGGTTTGTGAGCTAACTTCTAGTGAGAGAAATCTCAGGATTGTGTTGGACTGAGACCTGGAAGTTTCATGTTATCAAAGTGCTATGTTTTGGCAAAAGAAATGTATCCTCAAGTGCCAAAATTGGCCCATAGCAATTCTGGACAGACTCATCAAGTCTCTGAAGTCTCCGTCTCTGTTGGTGGAGGGTCTATCTCCACCAAGAAACTCTTAAATCTCCAGCCCTCTTTGATGCTGTCTTTGGTAGTTTTTAATAGTAAGTTTTTACCAGAGGACCTCAATGTGTGGGGCGGATTATATGGGAGAAGGCGATCCCGCAAGTAAGCTGAACCCAAGCCATGAAGGGCTTTACAAGTTAGACCTTGTACTTTGCCTTTACTAAGATCTTGTACTTTGCCTAGAAATTAACAGGCAGCCAGTGAAGAGATTTTAGTATAGGTTTAATATGGTCACCTCTAGATCTTCCAGTGACCACTCTGTCTGCCATATTTTGAATTAGATGAAGTTTCCAGACTTGGTGCAAGGGCAGTCCTTTGTAGACTGCATTGCAAAAGTCAAGACGTGAGGTTACCAGCGCCTTCAGATCCCAGGAAGGGACACAGCTGGCGTATCAACCAAAGCTGATAACAGGCACTCCTGGCCATTGCATCTATCTGAGCTGACATCTGGACAGACAGATCCGGGAGCACCTCCAAACCGTGAACATAATCCTTTAGGGGAAGTGTGATACCATCTAGGACCGGTTGACAAACCTCCATACCCAGATTAGGACTTCCAACAGCAAGCACCTCTGTTTTACCTGGACTCAGTTTTAATCTGTTTT
>NW_024837296.1:0-1209 GCF_019175285.1 Sceloporus undulatus
TGTTGGATTTCCTTTAGTCCTCTTATTTTCAATGAGTTTTCCCTTTGCTTTAAATCATCCAATGCTTTAGCATCCAGTTGCATTTCCTGTTGTTGAATTAAAAAAAGCAGATTTTTCTTCTAATATTTGAGACTTTTCTTCCAATTTCTTAATTCATTTGGTAACTTGACTTATTTCTTTAGCGACTTCCTCCAGAGATAGTTTGATTTCTCTTAATTCTGTCTTCAATTCAGATTTCACGTCCTCTTTCTGATCTCTCTTTAAACTATGATTCTAAGATTCTGAGATCACAATAGGACAGTCTCAATGCTTCTGGTAAGGATCACAATAGTCCTGTCTCAATCCTTCAGGTAAGGAATACCAGCCTGAACTCATAATAGTCCCGTCACAATCTTTCAGGAAAGACGCCTCAGGCTGAGATCACAATGGGACAGTCTAATTGCTTCAGGTAAGGAACATCAGCCTTGAGGGAGACTCAATCCTTCAGGCAAGGATCATAATCCTGAGGTCGCTATGGGCCAGGCTCAATCCTTCAGGTAATGAACACCTGCCTGAAGTCAATAAGCCCATCTTAATCCTTCAGGGAAGGAACATCAGCCCAAAGTCACAATGAGTTAGTGTCAGTCCTTCAGGTAAGCAGAATCAGTCTGAGACCGCAATGAGTCAGTCTCATTCGTTCAGGTAAGGAGGACCAACCTGAAGTCACAATGGGCCCATCTCAATCTCTCAGAAAACAAGAATCAGCCTGAGGTCACAATGAGCCATTCTCAGTCTTTCAGGAAAGAAGCATCAGCCTTAAGTCATAATAATCCTGCCTCAATGCTTCAGGTAAGGAGCACGAGTCCGAAGTCATAATAGTCCCATCTCAGTCTTTCAGGCAAGGAACCTCAGGGTGAGAGCACAACAATCCTGTCTCAATCCTTCAGGTAAGGAGCAGCAGACTGAGGTCACAAAGGGACAGTCTCAACCTCTCAGGCAAGGGGCATCAGCCTGAAGTTGCAAAGTAAGATCTAGAGTCAGTCCTGTGCTGAAAAAATCAAACTCATTTGAAACAAAAGAAGTTTTATTGATGAATCCAGGCAGAAACATCCATTAACACTTTTTGCAAAGTCTGAAGTCCAAAGGAACTTGCTAAACCCCTCCCTAAGCCAGTCCCCAATTCCCCAAGCTAAAGCAACACAAGCGGAGGTTGCATAGATACCAAGGTTG
>NW_024837297.1:0-704 GCF_019175285.1 Sceloporus undulatus
CACAAATCTTAAATGTTCACCCTCCAGACATAACAACTGTTCATTCTCTAACAAAACCCATTCTCTAATCCAAACTAAACAACAAGCAGCATAATAAAGTTTTGAGTTTGGTAAACTCAGCCCTCCTCTAGTTTTGTCATCTCAAAGTATTTTTGTTTCTATCCTGGGTCTTTTTTTTTTAATTCCAAATAAATTCAGAGATTTCCTTTTGCCATAGATTCAATGGTTTTTCATTCTGGATGATGGGTATCGCTTGGAACAATGACAGTATTTCAGGAAGGAAACTCATTTGGATCAGTGACATTGTTCTTAATAGCGATAAGTGTCATTTCCCCCATTTTTCAAGGTCTTTTCTGATTTCCTTCCATGTGTCTCATAGTTATTCTGAAATAGATCTGAGTTTTATTTGTTTACATAATAATAATAATAATAATAATAATAAATTTTATTTTTACCCTGCCTTTCCATAAATATAAATTATTCCTAGATATTTAGCTTTCTTTCCCACTTTAAATCCACTAATTTCTTCCAGGATTTGTTCTTCCTTTCCCCCATATTTTTGTTACTAATGTTGTTTTGACTCTGTTTACTTTTAATCCTGAATCATATTCCAATCCCACTATTACATCCATCAATTGTCTTCTGCTCTTTTCTGGGTTCTCCAGGGAATACACAAATGTCATCTGCAAAGACTCTCATTTTAA
>NW_024837297.1:804-1209 GCF_019175285.1 Sceloporus undulatus
ATTTTTATTCCATTGATCTTATTTTCTAATCTTATCCTATTATTCAGTGCTTCAAGGATCAGAATGAACAAAAGGGGTGATAGTGGGAAAGCTTGCCATTTACCTTTAGAAATCTTAAATTTCTCTGTTTTCTTATAGTTAACAATTATTTTGGCTCTTTGATCTTTATACATTGCCTTTATCCATCTATAATAAGAAGGTCCTATTTCCATTTTTCAAGTGTCACAAATAACATATCCCATCCTATGTTATTGAAGGACTTTTCTAAAAAGATAAGTGTTTTTTTCATTGTGCCTTTGAAAATATTCAATTATATTTCAGATGTTTTGAATGTTATCACTGACTTGTCCTTATGAATTTTAATATTTTAATAGCTCTTTTTCTCCAATACATCCTTTCCTTGAT
>NW_024837298.1:0-1209 GCF_019175285.1 Sceloporus undulatus
TTTGAATGCTCGGTTTCTGCCCCCAAGCAACAATTTCAGTATAAATATCAGCCCCAACTGGCTGTTCTTCAGCGTCAGTCCAGTTGCAGACAGACACTCCATTGTTTACATTGCTAAACACCTCACTACACTCACCAGCCCCACTTGCTATAGCAGTTACTGACTTGTGTCCCCTTTCTGGACTGGCAGCAATTGGGATCAAGATCCATCTAGGTAATGTATCACCATTAGCAAAACCTTACACTTTTTACCACTCCCACCTTTGTTACCCAGTTCTTGTGTGTGCGCGTGAACAACTATATGTGTGTGTGTGTATGTGTGTATTTTGCTTTCCCCCTAAATAAAACACAAAAACCTGTTTGAAATGCCTCTGGAGTTCTGTGTGCTTTCAGGCCTGGCATAGTTGGGATGAATCCAGAGGTCACTGTTGCCTCAATCTCTCCTTTGAGCTAAGTATGAAATTCCCCTAAAAGCACAGTACTCGGAAGTGTCCTCCCCAGACTCCAGCATTTCGAGTGACAAAGGGCCTCTGGAATCAACCACGGAGCTAAGCAAGCTCAGGTTGGAAAAGAAACATTAGAGAACAAGGAATTTTTGTGTTACTCTTTCCTCTCTTCATAGCCATTGCTCATAATTGCTAAATGGAACCCTTAATATGTATGAAAACAAGGGCCTGATTTCAAGTTCAGTTCTTAAGTTCAGTGCTCTACATGGCGCTACCTTTGTACCAAGTTCGGAAGCTTCAGTCAGTTCAAAATGCGGCAGCCAGATTGGTCACCGGAACATCTAGGTCAGACCATATAACACCAGTTCTCAAATCTCTACATTGGCTGCCAATTACAGGTAGCTTCCGGGCGCAATACAAAGTGTTGGTTATTACCTTTAAGGCCCTACATGGCTTGGCCTGAGCTACTTGAGGGAACGCCTCTCCCTACAAAATCTCAGAACATCTGGGAAGAATCTGTTAGATTACCCAAAGCTCAGGCTAAGAACAACTTCTCACAAAGCATATATAGCCATGGCCCCCAAGTTATGGAGCAATTCGCTGGACGAGATCCATCTTATCATCACCTTAAGAAAGCACTTAGGATGGATCCCTTCTGGCAGGCTTACACACCTGACCTCTTGTAAAGAATTTAAGGAAAAATCCCACTACTGATCGCAATTGTGCATTTTAAACTATTTTTTATTAGTCCCGAATTGAGTTTT
>NW_024837299.1:0-1209 GCF_019175285.1 Sceloporus undulatus
AAAAATTATATATATATATATATATATATATGGAATATAGGTATATTAGAAAAAGTTTTTTAAAAACTTTTGAATGTATATATATATATATATATATATGTATGTATATATTGGAGATATATATATATATATATAAGAAAATAAATTGTGATCCGCCTGGGGACCTATAGAAAGTGAAATGCAGATCAGTAGTTTTTGGAAAGAGATACATAAAAGTATACGAAAGGCATTACAGGTCAATTTCCCATTCTTAATGGAAACATATCTTCTGAATAGAGTCACCAATAAAGATGGGAGGCAAAAGCTAAAACCACTTTTATATATGATGATAACTGCCCCAAGAATCGATATGGCAAGAATTTGGAGAGGTAAAGAGATCCCAAGTCTGGGAAACTGGTTGGAAAAACGTCTGGATGTAATGGAAATGGAGACTATGCCTTGGGAACTGAGAGATAGAGACATGGATACAATGTGGGAGGATGCTTTTTATGACCTTTGTAAAAAGGAGAGTTTCATGTAGGTCGATAGAAGGATAAATATAGTCACGCCACAAATTTGTTTTGTAACATAAAGCAGGATAAGTAAGGGTGAAGTACACTCTTAGTAATTAAGCTTAAGAGGGTATTTAAATAGTGAGGTAAAAGTAGTAATAGTTCTTCTCTGAGGAATAATAGAATAATAGCTGTTTATAATAGTCACAATGGAGAGTAATAATAGGAGAAATGGGGGGGAAAGGGGAGGGGGGAAATACATATATATATATATACAGATATATATATATATATATATATATGAATGTATTTTCCCCCCAGCCCCCTTTCCTTCCCCCATTTCTTCTATTACTCTCCATTGAGTAATATATATATGTGTGTATGTATGTGTGTGTGTGTGTGTATGTATATATGTATATGTGTGTGTGTATATATGTGTGTGTGTATATGTATGTGTGTGTATGTATATATGTATATGTCTGTGTGTATATGTATGTGTGTGTGTATATATATGTGTGTGTGTGTATATGTGTGTGTGTGTATGTGTGTGTATATGTATGTGTATATGTATATGTGTGTGTGTGTGTGTGTGTGTGGAATTGTAGGAGAAGAAAGAAAGACGTGTATATTTTCAATCTGTCAATCATTTCAATAGAGAATACTGTAATTAATTCATGAAGAAGTGAAAGGCAAAGGCGGAATCCAAGGGGCGCTAGGA
>NW_024837300.1:0-1209 GCF_019175285.1 Sceloporus undulatus
GGCCCACTGCCGCCGCCAAAGCCCTGTTGGAGGGCCCCAGCGACAGCAACGGGCCTCCTAGAGGCCTGCTGCTGCCACCGGAGCCCTGTTGGAGGACCCCAGCGATGGCATTGGGCCTCCCAGAGGCCTGCTGCTGCCGTCGGAGCCCGTAGCAGGGCCCTGGCGACCGCAACGGGCTTCCTTGAGGCCGCCGCCAATGGCGGCGAAGTCTCGCGTGACCTTTCCTGTGGTCGCACGAGACTTCGCCTCTAGGTCGCCGCCATTTTGTTTCTCAAAATGGCGGTGAAGTCTCGCGTGACCAAAGGAAAGGTTGCGCAAGACTTTGCCGCCATTTTGAGAAATAAAATGGCGGCGCCCAGAGCGGCAGAAAGCCGCAATCGGCGGCAGTGGTGGCAGGAGTGGGCAGGGGCCGGCCGAAAGGCCTCCGCAGGCCACATCCGGCCCATGGGCCGGAGGTTGCCGACCCCTGCCCAAGGCCTTAATTTGGGCTGTCCTAGGATGCCTTGATCTCTCTGTCACTACTGTCAGATTTCCTCTTCCCTACACTGAATTTACCATTGATAAAGGCTCCTCAGTTCCACCTAATTCAATATTTATTGTACTTGATAAGATCAAAATAATCAGCTTATAATTCAAATGTTTCTCTGGGTAGATAATATTGATAGCTTCCCCCCTTAAAATGTGGCTTGGACTCTGGCATATAATATCTGATAACAGATGAGTCCAAATACATTTTTTTCCAGAGAGGACTCAAAAGTAACCCCATTCAAGGGAAAAGGAGGCACCAGGTTATAAAGTGTCGTCTTTGGGGAACATTTTCTGGGTGATTTATAAAGAAGACCTGGTATTCTACTGAATATCCCAGCCTGGAATAGAGGGTGGACATTTTACCAGTTGGTAAAAAGAGACACCCCCTCCCCCCGCCCAGACCTCCTTATATAAGGGTGCTCCCAAGTGGCATAATACCCTGCTGTTCTCCCAAAGTGATGCAGACACAGCTCTGCTCTCCCCCTGCCAGTCTGGCTGTCTCAGTTCCCACTGGAAGTAATTCTGCGGAGTTATGCCGGTGGAGCATTGTGCTATGCCATCTCTCAAAGATATTGGAGGACGCCAGCCCCAAGACCGGCTGGGCGCGCTCCCGCGTGCTGGGAGGTCTCCTTGCCACCAAGCAGGCAGCGTTCGAGGGAGGGAGGAGTGGCCGGTGGGAGC
>NW_024837301.1:0-1209 GCF_019175285.1 Sceloporus undulatus
TTCCTGAGTCTTTTCTTGGCTTTTTCTCTTGTATTCCACATTAAGTTTTATAAAAATACTTCTTAACGCAGCTTTCGACGCTTCCCAATTTGTTATATGATCAGTATCTTTTCACGTTTTCTTCAAAATACCATTTAAGAGTCTGTTTTGCTTTCTCTACATTTTTAGGAAATTGTAGTAGTTTCTCATTCAGTGACCAATTAAATGACGTTTTAGCTTTCTTAACTTTCATGGTTATAGGATTTTGGTAAAATTTCCATTTCCTATATTTGCACAGCTAATGTTTTAGTAGCTGAAAGAAAGTCAGTCCTAGAAAAAGTCTTATGTCTGTCAGAAAAAGGTGTAATCTTTGCCCCAATAGAGATGTCTCCAAACATCTACTAGTTTTTGATTTTCCATCAATTTAAAAAAGGACATGGGGAGCTTTCCTTGGTCCTTTTTCCTGGCATTACTACAAGGTCTGTCCAGTAAAGGGTTAATTACAGCGCTCCAGTCCCCCATCATTATTATTTCTGTGTAATCTAAGTCTGTCATCAAATTATATATTGATTGGAAAAAATTGATCTTTTTTCCTGGGGGCCGTATATTCCAACCAATAATATTTTTTGCCCCGGAGGTTCACTTCAACCCCAAGATAATGGCCATTTACATCACTGAACACTTCCTTTGCTGTAATAGTCTCTTTTACATACATCACAATCCCCTTTTTCTTTTTTGTTGATTCCCTAATTTCTTGTTCTTTAATAATCTAATATCCTTTTGCCTTTTGTGGGTTTCTTGTAAACAGACAACATCTTTCTTAAGTTTCCCTAAATAGTGATATATTTTCTTTCTCTTTATAGGTGAGTTTAATCCTTTTATATTCTATGATAAAATGTCCATATTCAAATCTGTTGGGGTTTCTAGTTTCCCTTCTTTTTCCCTTTATTAGGTTCTAATATTTTCATATTTACCTTTAACTCCTATTCTATTCGTTCTCCCTCCTCTGTCACATTCCTCTCATCATCATCTTTTATTTCTTCCTCTAGATTTGGATTAACGTCCTCTTCTTCTTCTTCATTGTCAATCTGTCCTGGTTCCATGCAATCGTTTAGATTCCCATTTTGTTCATTGTTTTGGTCTATATCATCACTTCTTTTGTCATTTCTTCTTCCAGGTCCATTTTCAATCCTCTTGCCATATTTAATCCAGAAATCTTTCACTTTTTGA
>NW_024837302.1:0-547 GCF_019175285.1 Sceloporus undulatus
TCCCCCCAAATGCACCTGAGAGTTTTGTGGGACAGCAACCAGGGCCTCCCCAGAAGATCCCAAAACCAGGACAGGTTTCATGCAGGAAAGAACAGGAAGATTGGCTGCAAAAGACGTCTCTGGCACATTTCTTGAATGAGGAAGAACGAGAGTATCTCAGATGACAGTCTGCTCCATTGCGGCTGAGGAAGGCCTCTTGTCCTGAAACGTCCTCCATCAATTTCCAAAGACAGTGATAACAGCACTTTATTTAGTTTCATATCATCTATTTTAGCATGTCACCTAGAGCAGGTATATTGGAGGGAGTTTGTGTCTTGTAATTGTTCCTTTTGTTGTTTAGTTGTAGCCCATTCTTAATTATATGTATTGTCATTGTACTGAAGCCTTTGTGTAACTGTACTCACAATTGCCCTTGTTTATATACAGTCATTCTGTATTACTTACATTAGTAGGTTATTCATAGTAATAAACTGAAATTAGTTTTTACATTATCATTGTTTAGATGTAATGCAGAATAACATCTAAACAATGATAATGTAAAAACTAA
>NW_024837302.1:647-1209 GCF_019175285.1 Sceloporus undulatus
TACTGAAGCCTTTGTGTAACTGTACTCACAATTGCCCTTGTTTATATACAGTCATTCTGTATTACTTACATTAGTAGGTTATTCATAGTAATAAACTGAAATTAGTTTTTACATTATCATTGTTTAGATGTTATTCTGCATTACATCAGTATGTTATTCAGAGTAGATAAATTGAAGCTGATTTGTGTATTGTAATTGTTCTTTGTATACATACCTTTTCTTCTCATTACATAGCATTCCTTTCTTATGACATGTTTCATGTTCACTTAGAATCATAGAGTTGGGAGAGACCGCAGGGGCCATCCAGTCCAACCCCATTCTGCCATGCAGGAACTCTCAATCAAAACATCCTCGACAGATGGCCATCCAGCCTCTGTTTAAAGACCTCCAAGGATCACTGCACTCCAAGGAAGGAGTGTGTCCCAATGTCGAACAGCCCTCACTGTCAGGAAATTCCTCCTAATGTTGAGCTGGAATCTCTTTTCCTGTACCGTGCATCCACTGTTCAGGGTCCAAGTCTCTGGAGCAGCAGAAAACAAGCTTACTCTCTCCTCAATATGAC
>NW_024837303.1:0-1209 GCF_019175285.1 Sceloporus undulatus
CAATTTTCCCACCCATACCCAGCTCATACCCAGATCCTACAAGGGTGAGGAAACTAAGGCCTTGAACGGTCTGGACCCCAATTTTGTTGCAAATCTTTTTGTCTTTCTCAGTAGTAACATTACTTGTCAGTTGCTTGTAGAATTGGTAAATTCAAAGAAAACAATGATATACAAAATTTGAAATCCTGTTTAAAGTTTTTACCCATTCCAGCTGGAACCTAAACCTGCTGTTTAGAGGATCAGGAAAGGTGGATTGCTTAGGAGTTACTCCCTCAGCCATCAAGTGAAGTGGCCTGAATGTAGGAGCAAAGGAAGAAAGTCCTCCTAGCTCAGCTAAGCAGGCACAGGGAGCCCTCCTCCATT
Source organism: Sceloporus undulatus (assembly GCF_019175285.1). NCBI lineage: Eukaryota > Metazoa > Chordata > Lepidosauria > Squamata > Phrynosomatidae > Sceloporus > Sceloporus undulatus. The sequence goes on from NW_024837303.1 coordinate 364, forward strand.
TCCCTCTCACAGCAAAAGGTTCCTATGCTCTCACTTTACCCCACTTTGCTTTCCACCAGGAATGCTGTGGATCTATTCACTTGGAGTCCCCTGCACCCAGTACTTGGTCTCTGGTGTCTCTTCCAAGCCCATAGGAAACCAGAGAGGGGAGCAGAAGAAAGATACTTTTCTCCACATCCCTTCTCTTAATGTACAACTGGGAGGCCCTCTTCCACTTGGCCCAAAGTCGCCACCACCTCCTGGTCTGAAGATGCATATCTGGCCACCTCACCAGCCCATGGTCACCTATTGACAGGTCTCACTTGTGTACATAGGCTACTGACAAACAACTGGAGAAACAGCTCAATAATATATATATACTATAGTTCTCTTACATTATGTCGTTTGTAGAACTTTTGCTCCAAACCATTGCATTAATAATTAATAGCTGCCATTTTTGCATCATTAGAAAGCTCTGGGAGAATATGTTCAAACACCCAGACGTTTTGAATCCAACATGTTTATAATGGAATGCCTCACAAGAAAAGGACATTTTCCTCACTGTCATCTGCTAGGGCTTATTTTATCCATAGTTTTCTCCTGTTTCACAGTGTTTCAGGCAGAGGTAGACCAAAATTTTGAACATATCATCAAACAACAACATAGGGGCCATTTGTACATATCTGCTGTTTGCAGAACTTCTTTCCTAAAATTACTGGTTCAAAGGTTTCAGGAAAAAGACAGTGCACACCTAGGTCATTTTTCATAGAAAATTTCTGGTCTTTCTCTTCCATAAGCTAGATTTACAAGTAAAGGGAAATAAGCTATTCATGATGAACTACATTCTGCAGTGCCCATAAGGCAATT
>NW_024837304.1:0-1209 GCF_019175285.1 Sceloporus undulatus
AAAAAAAAGAATTGCAGTAATTTGTATTGGAAATGTGAAAAGGAAAAGGGCTCAATCTATGAAATGTGGTGGACTTGTGGGAAAGCGATACAATTTTCGAAGTTGATTTATTTTGAAATTAAGAAAGTTGTAACTTTATCTTTTAAATTCGTGCCTGAATTTTTTTGCTTAATATAATAGAACAATCCATAGATGGGAAAATGGTTTAATATTATTTTATATGTTGTCATTTGCAAGAATAGTGTTTGCTCAGAGATGGAAAACTAAAGAAATACCTTCAAAAGAAGATTGGATATTTAAGCTTCTGGACCTGATGGAAATGGACAAACTCTCAAAGGAATTAGAAATGAACCGTCAAATTTATATAAAGGAGACTGGAATAATATAATTGAATATCTCCAGAAGCATGGAGAGAAAATGCTACTTTAAAGACAGAACTAATTTAAGTTGAAGTGTTTTAATTCATTCAATGAAATATAACAGCTGTAAAATAGAAATATGTTGGGAGGTTAAAGGCCCAATGATGTTTAGTTTAATCTAATGAGAGCAATTTTGTATCAACTGTTTTACAATTTAAATGAGGATGAATGAGAAAATAAATGATTCGAAAGGATAAGTATAAGTAGAACAACATATATTTGCTTTTTACTTATTAACAGATAATTAAAAAACGAATGAGATAGAAATAAAAGTTAGTCTGGTAGTTTGGAAGCAGCAGATGGTAAATGAGAGTAATAGGTTTGTCTTTAACGCTCAGTGCTATGGAATCCTGGGATTTTACCTTTGGACACTTATCCTTCTCTGCCAGAGAACTCTGGTGCCTCAATGAACTACAAATCCCAGGATTCCACAGGATGGAGCCAGGAGAGTTAAAGTGGTTTTGAACTGGATTATTTCTTCAGTGCAGATACAGCCCGAGTCGTTTGTAAAAGGACAGAGGCACCCAAGTCTTGTTTTTACCTTCCTAATAATGGCTTTCCTTTAAAAAAAATAAGCAGTTTGCTTATCTGTCTAATCCTTATTTTTGTTGTTCTTGTTTGTTTCTATGTTTATTTAGTCATAATATCAGATGATCTAGTCTGCCTCCTTCCTTCTTCCCTGAAAATCTCTCAATATTAAAACTGGGGAGACTTTTAAAACCTCCCAAAGGAGCCACTTTTGGCCTTGTTTGGGGACTAGCCTCCTCTTAGAAGCCAAAGCCCAATGTTT
>NW_024837305.1:0-1209 GCF_019175285.1 Sceloporus undulatus
TGATAACACCGCGCCCCGTGTCTCTGGATGACCTCTCCCAGCGGTTTTATATAAATGTTAAATAGGATGGGGGACAGAATGGCTCCTTGAGGGACACCAGATGTAAGTGCCTTCTTATTGGAGCACACGTCCCCCAGCTGCACCATCTGGAATCTACACGAGAGGTAGGAACAGAACCACTGGAGCACAGTGCCCCTGATACCCAACTCCCTCAGGCGTTCCAGAAGGATACCATGGTCAATGGTATCGAAAGCCGCTGAGATGTCTAAGAGCACTAACAGGGACACGCTACCCCTGTCCATGCCCAGACGGAGATCATTGACCAGGGCAACCAGGGCAGTCTCAACTCCATAGCCCGCCCGGAAGTCAGTTTGAAATGGGTCTAGAAAATCCGCATCATCCAAGACCGATTGAAGTTGGAAGGCAACCGCCCTCTCGATCACCCTCCCCAAGAAAGGCAGTAGTGAAAAAGGCCGATAATTACTTCGAATCAGGGGGTCTAGGGAGGGCTTTTTTAACAGCGGTTTTACAGTGGCCAATTTCAAGCTGGATGGAAATCGCCCTTCCCTAAAAGATGAATTAATTATGCGGCATAACATGGTAGTTACGACCGTCCCCCCCTGAGCTGCTAGCCAAGAGGGACAGGGATCAAGAGAGCACGTTGTCTTCCTAACACTTCGAAGAATCTTGTCCACTTCCTCAGTACTCACAGACTCAAAGTGATCCAGTACAACAAAGTCCACGGAAGCTCTAGAGACCTCTACTCTGGATCCTGAAAACTTAGATCTTCTCCAAAAGTGGGAAGAAGGAGGGAAGCATCCCTGCAAGGAAAGTGACAGGGAATCCCCAACAGTGTCCCAGTGTTTTGCTATAGAGAGAGGGGTCAAATCATTAGGGGTGGGGTGGGGGGGTGAGCCCTTTAGATAAAAGGTGGTCTCAAGGGGTCCCAGTCATCTAGACAGAAGAACAGAGGGCCTTCCCAAGAGTTCTCACCAACACTTAAACCACTATACCATGACATTGCCTAAAAGAGAAAACCCATCACCAAAAATAAGAGGATTAAAAAGATGGTATAAAATGCATGCTTTCTGATTTGCATGTATATGAGGTGTGTCCCCAAAAATCTAGACACTTTGGCCTGTTACAGACAGCCAAAATAAAGCTGCTTCGAGTCACAGTGGAGGTATGGTGTTTCAATGATGCATGCGT
>NW_024837306.1:0-1209 GCF_019175285.1 Sceloporus undulatus
TAAAGTGGTGTCAAAGGGTATTATATCAACAGTGTAGATTCCCCCATGCTATAGAATTCTGGGCTTTGCAGTTTGGTGAGGGGCATTTGGAAAGCTCAGCCAGAGATAGAGAGATGGGGGAGGTCACTGAACTACAACGGCCATAATCCCACAGCACATTGCCATGGCAATCACTCTATAACAACCTAGTATGATAAACTACTCAAGTTGCAGTGAGTGGCTATTGCTGAAGGAAAAGGGTGGCCTTTGCCAAGCGCCACCTTTTCATTGGTGCTTTCCTTCCTCACACTGATGGGCGCTCTGTCCAATCACAGACAGGAGCGCGAGGGACTCAGGCAGGGTAGGCATTTCCATAAGAAACGGACCACTCTTCTCATATCCAAACAGAGCCCCTGTCAGAGCCATCCTCTTTTAAAGTGCCTGTGATTCACACACCCGCACACTCTCCCTCTCTCCCCCTCCCTCCTCTCTCTCAGCCTCCCTGCTCCCTGCGACTTTCCCCCCCTTTTCCCTCTAGTCTCCATCTGAGTTCGTGCTTTTGATGGAGGGGAGGAGGAAGGGGCTGAACCTCCCCACTTCTTGTGGGGGGGGGGGGGGTCTGGACCCCCAACCCCACCCTGGCTATGTCCCTGGTGAGACATATAACCTTTTTTGTCAAGGAGCTTTAGTGCCACAATAAATTACACTTCTCAGGATTTCCTAACACTGAGCCAGGACAGTTAATTCAGTCTCAATCTGGATTATTTCTGCAGTGTGTTTTCGACCATTGTGTTGAATCTAAACCGTTCCCAGCCTTAGGAGTGATTAAATGGTTGTTGAAAATAACTTAGGAGCCCCCTTGCCATGGACTATCTTTGCAGTAGTTTTGTGATAGTGTTCCTGGATTTGAGGAGTCTTGGACTTCATGTAACAATGTTTTCTCCTCATCCTGTCCCTTTTCAACCTTCCTTTATGGTTCATCTGCCAACAGATTTATTATTATTGTTGTTGTTGTTATTATTATTATTATTATTATTATTATTATTATTATTATTATTTCTTACCTGCCTCTCCCTATGAATTGAGATGAACAACAACAAATCAACAGTGAACAACATCCGTTAAAATACATTAATTAAAACATGCAACAGTTTAAAAGGACAAATAAGACATACACATTTTTAAATAGTCCACATTTAAAATGCAGCCTCTAAATTCACAATTTAAAAA
>NW_024837307.1:0-389 GCF_019175285.1 Sceloporus undulatus
GTTTCCAATGGTATTGAACCCTCTCCTGTGTGATACTTTTTATTTGTCACAAAAATCTTTTGACTGGGGGCCTCCCTTCTTCTAAACCCCATCCCAGCCCCTCACAGAGATGAAAAGGGTGCCCCCTTCCTGGAAAGTAAAAAGGAGGGCCTAGCCAAGCCAAATTTCTCCCCAAATGAGTAATCAGAAGGGAGGGTCTGTCCTCTGCGCCACTTTCCAAGAGGGAGGGCAGTCCTCAAAGCTCTTTATGTTTTTGGATCACCCTGCCCCCTCCCCCCATGGCCATGCCTCTCCCCAAGGGTCCCCCTAACTCCTTTACTCATAATAAGCCCCCCTATGTATCTGAGCACCAAGGAATCCCCAAGGAAGGGGGAGGGAAGGAAGGAGGG
>NW_024837307.1:489-1209 GCF_019175285.1 Sceloporus undulatus
CCCCTAACTCCTTTACTCATAATAAGCCCCCCTATGTATCTGAGCACTAAGAAATCCCCAAGGAAGGGGGAGGGAAGGAAGGAGGGAAGGAGGGAGAGGAGGCCTTTGTTTGGGGGGGGGAGCAGACGGGTTTTCTTACTTCTTATAACCCCCCAAAGGATCCTCCAGAAGACCCTCCAGACATACCTCTGAACGAACGAAGGCTCCCCCCACTTCCCTCCCTCCCTCAGAATAGAGGACTATTAGAGAAGCAATGGCTTCAGGGGCTGAGGTTGCACATGCGCACATGCCCCCAAAGCCCCCTCCATAGCATATGGAGGAATCGCCAAGGCTTTGCTTATTCTGCTGGTGGCCTTTGCAGGAAGGGAAAGAGTGTGCCAGAGGTTCAGCAGCCTCCCCTCCCTCCCTCCGTCTGAGGAGAGTTGAAGGAGGTCGGAATGGAGCCCAAGGTAAGAAGCTAGACTCAGGAGGGAAAGGAAGGCTTTGCTTTGTACATACAGCTCTGTCTGTCTATGTTGTTATATGTGTGTGTGTGTGTTTGCTTCTTGTGGCTGGGAATGGAGCTGAGGACTGAAGAGAGAACAAAGTGTCAGTTGTGTGCAAATTCTGAACTTATGTGCATCAAAGAGTCCAGTGTGCTGAAAAAGCAAAGAACTTTATTGAGAACACATAGTCAGAAATTCAGATTTTAAGTCAGAACTGCCCTCCCCAAGCCAAAGA
>NW_024837308.1:0-1209 GCF_019175285.1 Sceloporus undulatus
TAAAAATAACAAAGTAAAGAATATGGAAGTAGGGGGATGGGGGAATGCGGGAGAGAGACTGAGACGATCGCAACATCCTTTGTGTCTCACTCCCTAGATCCATGGTGGTGAACCTATGGCATGCGTACCCTCTCTGGCACACAAAGCCATTTCAAGGGCACATGGAGAGACAGGAGGGTGACAGATGAGGAGAACCTTTGGGGGTGGGACTTCCCTGGAGACATCTAAAGACCTGGGAGAGAGGGGAGGGGAGAAAACGCCTGTTTGTGCACCTGTTTCTCCTCTTCCCTCCTGCCCTCCCAGGCCTTCAACTGTCTCCGAAGAGGCAAAAGCATGGGAGGGCATAAGAAGAGGAGGAACAAGTGTGCGCCCGTTCCTCTTCTTCCCTCCCACTGTCATCCCAGGCCTTTAACTGTCTCCAGGGAAGTCCCGCCCCAGAAGGTGGAAGTCCCATTCCCTGGAGGTCTCATCAACCCCCCCCCCAAGAAGTTCTGCCCCCAGCACCAGGTAACACTCAGTGCCAGAATGCCTTTCAGTTTGGGCACTTGGTCCCTAAAAGATTCACCATCACTGCCCTAGATCCTGGCTCACTGGGCACCAGATTTGGCATGTGAACCAGGCTCTCAGCTGTTTTAGCAACTGAAATAACAGATGTAAATTCCAGAAAATGGAACACTTCAGACAGACAGCACATTTTTTTTAAAAAAATGTTCTTTGTTATCATTCATGCATTCTACAATGTGCCCTCAAGGAATTACCTGGACCTTCATTCAAATAGTCTCAAAAGTGGTAGTAGGAAAATAGACTGCCTTATCTTTTCAGCTCTGTGGTTCCATTTTAATGCCAACCAATGGTGGAGCTTTAGTGTTGTCTTCCTTCAACAGCCTATATATCAATGGCAGAGGATCAAATTCAGTTTCAGTTAATTTATTAGAGGTGTCATGGGAGGGATGGGAAACAGGTCTATTAATCAAAGGGTGAAATCATAAATATCAACATATCATACATACCCTCCAACTGTCTCAGTTTCACAAGGACAGTCCTGATTAATCTTCTGCTGTCCCACTTCTTCAGCAGCTTTTAAAATGTCCCAGTTTCTATCTCTTCCTCCCACTTTCTCTCTTTGAGCCCAGCTTACTTTAGTGAGGAGCAGCAGCAGCAGTGAGGGAGAGAGGCAGCGTTTGTGGGGCTCAGCTGGCCCCTGGAATA
>NW_024837309.1:0-1209 GCF_019175285.1 Sceloporus undulatus
GTCCATGTTAAGTCCTAGGTTGGGAGAGGTTATGGAACCGGGGCCTCTTTTCCCACCTAAACCTGGTGCAACTCTCTGTCCTACAGTGAGCTGCTGTCCTGGGATCCTCCCTGAGGACTCCACAGAACCCCTAAATGTAACTCTGGGTCAGGGACGCCGCCCAATTCACGCGAGGGCCCGGCGCTGCTGCAGCGAGCGACTTAAGGGTGATCCTCCGTTTAGACCCGGTCAGAAGTCAGTTCAGCCCTGCCTCACTTTCACTGGGGAGTTCGGACGCTGTAGCTCCACTCCGGCGTGGCCTGGCTAACAACCCAAACTTTGGCCCCCAGCTAGACTCCTGCCTGAGTTTTCCTACCCTGGGACCTCGATGAGGCTCCCGCAAATGGCACTCCTTGGAGCTGCCTTTCCCTGCCTTGACCCTGGGTTTTTGGCTTCCGGACCAGGACGTCTCCCTCCTTTGCCTACCTCGCCCATTCAAGGAGGTTTTGTGACTGTGCTTTTTGGGTTATGTATTATGGGACCTTTACTCTCTGGCTTTGTTTTGGGATAACACAATGGTAGGGAATCTGTTTGTTCCCAACCCACAATACTGTAGCTTTAGTGGTGACAGGCTGGGGTTAAAACCGATGCAGCCAGATGGGGTGTCCCTTAAAAGGCACACTAAAAAAAGAAAGCTCTGGGTTTTAAAACCACTTAGCTGGATGGGCTGTGACCTTTAAGAGGTACACACCTGGGGGAAGCTAGGAGTTAAGACCCACTGGCTTCAAACCAAACATGCCAAGACCTTAAGGGTTCCTTGGTTCACCATTTTAAAACAGGCTCTTCCATGTGAGGGATGCCTCAAACTGGAGGTTTGCCTTGTGACTCCTTTTTGCACTGCAGCCCAAATGCCTGGATTTGGCTGCAGTGGTTCCTTGCACCAACTCTTAACTGTAAAGTTTAGGTTTTGGGGTGGGGAAGTTTTCAGGATGCCTGGCCAGGGTGTTCCTAATAACTTTTCCCAACCCACGGATAGAGAAAATAAAAATAGGGCGTCGGGCTGCCTACTCCGACAAACACGCCCAAGGGTGATTAGGGCCCACCACTGGACGGCGTACCGGAGCCAATGAGCAGGACACCTAACCAAAGAAATGAAACGGGATCAGCCAACTCAAGATAGCCCTTTGCCCTTATGGCCAAGCGCACAAGAACACACACACACACCTCCCT
>NW_024837310.1:0-1209 GCF_019175285.1 Sceloporus undulatus
CAGCCAATGGGAGCGGAGGAAGGTCCAAGTAAAGGGAAGGAGGCCACACCCCCTCAGGAATGGGGAGCCAATGGAAAATCACATTAGTCCCCATAGACTTTGGTTTTATCAATAAAGAACATTCCTAATACAATGCCGCCCTCTTGTGGATCCTCAGGGCACTGCAGCCTCTTTGGCTTCTCACCAGCTTCTATCCTGGAGCGCCATCTGGTGGCCACTCTTGGTAATTCACTAATAGCAGTTAGCCAAATTAAACAGTATATAAAACAACATGAAACAAGCTAGACAAGGAAACTGTTACATTGTCAGAACTAAGCTTAAATGATTTAGAACTGATATATTTTATGATTTTTTTTCTTTTTCAAATTTTATAATATTGTATCTATATAGAGGAAATGTTTTTATAAATTTTATAATATTGTATTTATATAGAGGAAATATTGATAATTTTATTTTGATGTATGTGAAAATATTTTTTAATACTAATAAAAGTTTTTTTAAAAAACAAAATATTGCAGCCCATTACTCAACTTCTTTTCGGGAGGAGACAGCTGTTCAAAGGCAGGTTGTTCTGTTCAAATTAGTCTGTTGTCCTGTCAGTTCCTCTTTATTGCAACTCAGGAGAAAAGGCACCTTCCTGGTCATAGTTCGACACACCTGAACATCTCCCCGCTTCAGTTTCCAAATTCCTCACTGAGCCTTTCCTCGTCTCAGCTGCCAAATTCTTCCTTCACATCAATGCTCTGCACGGAACCATCTTGTTTAGTTCTTTAGCTTGTTTTAAAACACCATTCTTTGGTTCTTTGGTACTTTAGCTCTGGGTTTAAGTCAGAACTCACACATTTGTTTTACATCTTTAACTTGGACACCATCCACTTCATAAGGTCCTTTAATTCCTTTATTTCTTCCTCCATTCAATAAATGTCTACCTGGGGTTTTTCTTTGCTGGGGCGGCTATCAAGCGACTCCCCCATTGCCAGGTCCCAGGCTGTCACTCTCCCCCCGACGGCCTTCCTTTCCCCAGTCTGGGGCCAGGAACCCAAATCTTCCAGTAGTGGCCTGGGAGGTGTGAGCTTCAGGAGGTTTCCCAGTCTTGGGCATGGCTCCTAGTTCCTCTGAAGAAGGCACATGCTCCTCCACCACCGGGATCTCCAGAACCACCGGGTTCCCCAAGAACTCTTCTTGTTCCTGGGTCTCCATTGGAGGTAA
>NW_024837311.1:0-597 GCF_019175285.1 Sceloporus undulatus
GTTTCAGGGAGTCCTTGTATCTCTTCTTTGGGGCGCCCCTCTTACACTGACCCGTGGCAAGATCACCATAGAATACTATTTATGGGAGGCAATGGTCCTTCATCCTAGAAACGTGTCCTGCCCAGCGCAGCTGCGTCCTCAATAGCATGGCCTCGATGCTGGTGATCCCTGCTTGCTCAAGGACAGCAAATTTGTCACATAGTCAGTCCAGTGTATATTTAGAATTGTGCGTAAACAGCGCTGATGAAAGCATTCAAGGAGTTGTAGGTGTTGGCGATAGGTGACCCATGTTTCAGACCCATAGAGGAGAATAGACAATACAATGGCTCTGTACACACTGATTTTTGTGCTTCACCTCAAGTGTTTGTTACTCCAGACTCTTTTGTGAAGCCTTCCAAATGCACTATATTCCTTTGCCAGTCTGTGATCAATCTCTTTATCAATCTTGGCGTCTGAGGAGATGATGCTTCCCAGGTAGGTGAACTGCTGAATGGACTTAATCACAGATGTGCCAACAGTGATGTGGGGATGGTAGTGTTCTTCCTGAGGTGCAGCTGGTAGAGAACTTCTGTTTTCTTCAGACTGACTTCCAGTCCA
>NW_024837311.1:697-1209 GCF_019175285.1 Sceloporus undulatus
TCCATCTTGGCGTCTGAGGAGATGATGCTTCCCAGGTAGGTGAACTGCTGAATGGACTTAATCACAGATGTGCCAACAGTGATGTGGGGATGGTAGTGTTCTTCCTGAGGTGCAGCTGGTAGAGAACTTCTGTTTTCTTCAGACTGACTTCCAGTCCAAAGAGTTCTGCAGCTGTTGCAAAACAAGATGTTAGGCGCTGCAGAGCTGCTTCTGTATGGGCAATGAGGGTAGCATCATCAGCAAAAAGCAGCTCATGGACTAGATAGTTTAGAGTCTTAGTGCGGGCCCTCAAGCAGCTTAAGTTAAACAGGCTACCATCAGTACGGTAGCGTATATAAATGCCGTCTTCTTCTTTGAGATCTGCCATAGCCCTTTGGAGCATCATGCTGAAGAAGATTGTGAATAGAGTTGGAGCGAGAACACAACCTTGTTTCACACCATTAGTTATTAGAAAGGGCTCCGAGAGAGCATCGCCATATCTGACTTGACCTTGCTGGCCTTCATGTAGCAGG
>NW_024837313.1:0-1209 GCF_019175285.1 Sceloporus undulatus
CATGTGCTTTCTGTATGCAAAGCACATGGTCTTCCATCAAGCTATGGATACTATGTGTTGCTTTTCCCTTGCAACAACCCTTTGTAGTTTTGCTTGTTTCATCTTCAATTTTTCCAGTTCCTGATAGTTGTCGAGAACAATTAACAATTGTTCATCCAATCACTTTGGGACATTTAGGAGTATTTTACTCTGCAATGATGGGAAATTGTATTTTTACATTGTACTTCAACATATGACACAACAACCGATGAAGAAGGAATTGGACATAGCTCCCATTTTGGAAGAAACCGTTAAGGCCATACAGCAGATGAAAAATGGCAAGGCTGCCGGGATTAATGGAATTCCACCTGAAGCTGTACTCCATGCTAAACTCCACGAGCTCCTTGCGAGTTGCTGGGAAAAAGGCGAACTGCCATCAGATCTCCAAGATGCAGTCATCATCACCCTGTACAAGAAAAAAGGGGCAAAATCGGATTGCTCAAACTATCGAGGTATAACACTGCTCTCCATTGCTGGAAAAATCCTTGCAAGGATACGCCTGAACAGATTAGTCCCTGCTATTGCAGAAGAACTTCTCCCTGAAAGCCAATGCAGCTTTAGAGCTAATAGGAGCACTACGGACATAGTATTTGCCCTTAGACAACTGCAAGAGAAATGTAGAGAGCAGAACAAAGGACTCTATGTAATATTTGTCGACCTCACCAAAGCCTTCGACACTGTGAGTAGAAAAGGTCTGTGGCAGATCCTGGAACGACTAGGATGCCCCTCCAAATTCCTCAAAATGATTATCCTGCTACATGAAGGCCAGCAAGGTCAAGTCACATATGGTGACGCTCTCTTGGAGGTCTTTCTAATAACTAATGGTGTGAAACAAGGTTGTGTTCTCGCTCCAACTCTATTTACAATGTTCTTCAGCATGATGCTCCAAAGGGCTATGGCAGATCTCAAAGAAGAAGACGGCATTTATATATGCTACCGTACTGATGGTAGCCTGTTTAACTTAAGCCGCCTGAGGGCCCGCACTAAAACTCTAAACTATCTAGTCCGTGAGCTGCTTTTTGCTGACGATGCTGCCCTCATTGCCCATACGGAAGCAGCTCTGCAGCGCCTAACATCTTGTTTTGCAACAGCTGCAGAGCTCTTTGGACTGGAAGTCAGTCTGAAGAAAACGGAAGTTCTCTACCAGCTGGCACCTCAGGAAGAACACTA
>NW_024837314.1:0-1209 GCF_019175285.1 Sceloporus undulatus
GGGGAGTCTTCCATCGGAGAGAAGACCGAAAGGAACCAAGCCTGCAGCGGACGGAGGCGAAGTCTTGACCACGGTGTCATGAAGGTTGTTGACGCCATGTGTCCCAGAGCTACCTGAACATCCTTGGCTCTCACCCTTCTGTGGGAGATGCAGGGTCTCAGTGATGCTACCAACGCCTGAAAACGGTCCACGGGGAGAAAGGCGGAGCATTTTTCGGAGTCGAGGATGGCTCCAATGAATTTGACCTGTCTGGATGGCGTGAAGTGTGACTTTTCTCGGTTGATCACCAGCCCAAGAGAGTCCAACAGTTGCACGGCGAACGAAATTGCCTCTTGGAGGTCTTGTTGGGAGTCTGCGACAAACAGCCAGTCGTCCAGATAAGGGAAGACTCTGTAGCCTCTTTGATGGTGGTATGCTACCACCGGCACCATGCACTTTGTGAAGACCCGAGGGGCTGTGGCAAGGCCGAAAGGGAGCACGTTGTAGTGGTATGCATCAGAGCCGACGGCGAAGGCGAGGAATCTCCGGTGGGACTCCCGAATCCCGATGTGGAAGTAGGCGTCCTTCAAATCGACTGTCGCGAACCACAGGCCCTGGTAAAGAAGAGGCAGAATAGAAGCCAGGGTTACCATTCGGAACCGGTGATATTCGAGGAAGAGGTTCAAGTCTCTCAAGTCCAAGATGGGTCTGATGCCCCCGTCGGCCTTCGGTACCGTGAAGTAACTGGAGAAAAAGGCCCTGTGGTAGGACTCAGGGGATAGCGGAGAAATAGCCCCCTTGTCAAGTAAGGTGCGCACTTCGTCGAGAAGGGTGTCCGAGGGGGTGTGTGGAAATGAAAGCTCTGGTGGGCGGGAGCTCTTCGAACTCAAGGGTATAGCCCCTATAGACGATGTTTAGTACCCAAGAGTCGGAGGAAATCGAGGCCCATATGTTGGCAAAGGGCTTAAGAATGTCTAAAAAACACCTGGGGGAGGCGAAGTGCGCAGGAAGGTTTCGTGCCCTCTTTTTGGATTGGTCAGGGTCTTGCCGGCGATTCCTGCGGTACCGGGAAGACTGTTTTCGGCGGCCAGAGGATGAAGAGGACTGGGACGGGTACCTCTGACGCTGAGAGCCCTGCTGGTGAAATTGACGGTCCTGGTAGGAGGACCTATTGAATTGGCCCTGCTGCTGTTGCCAAGGACGGAACCGCCTGCGGAAGGGAGCTGGAGC
>NW_024837315.1:0-1209 GCF_019175285.1 Sceloporus undulatus
TGATTTGGTCTTTTGTTTCTTTACAACATCCATAAAGGATGAAAACATAGAATGAAAAGAGCTCCACCTAAAAGATTCATTGTGTTTCTTTATCATAGTTATTTTCAAAGGGGTCAGTGTTTTTGTTTGTGATTACGACTCCCAGATATTTTACTCTATGTATTATTTTTATTTCTGTTTTCTTTGCTACTTCTTCCTCTTCCGTTTTTATAAAATATTTCATAAGTATTCCACTCTTATTTTTATTCATTTTAAATCCTGCCATACTGCAAAATTGTTTTATAGGACAGTCATTTGTTTTCAAATGCAGTTTATTAGGTTCTCTAAAAAGATTGCTATATCAGCTGCAAATGCCTGTAATTTGAAGTGGTGGCTTCGTATCTACAATCCTTAAGGGATCTGTTTCAGATTGATTTGGGTGAGGAGAAATCCATCATGCATGGACAGGAATGGAAATACACAGCTGGTGGGAAGGAATGATGGGGTCTGTGTGAGAAGGTGAATGGGAAGCAGGAGCGCCATGGAAATAATGCCAGCTAAGCCTGCTGCCGCACTGCAGAATTAATGCACTTTGCTGCTACTTTACCTGTAACAGCTCCATCTTATGGAATCCTGGTATTTGCAGTTTGTTGTGGAATCAGAGTTCCCTGATAGAGAATGTTAAATATCTCACAGGACTACAAATACCAAAAATTCCATAGCATTGAGCCATGACACTTAAAGCATTGTCAAACTGCATTAATTCTGCAATGTATAAACAGCCTAAAACAAAGGTTAGATTGAAGAGAAAGGACTGTAACAGGACTCAAGAACATACAGTCCACTTGCACCATATTGCAAGTGTGCCTTATGCGGCTTTCAGCTTACACTGAAACCGCACAACAGAAGGAGCCATGGCGCATGCCCCCATGGCACCATGTGCCACACCATGTGCATGAGCCCCTTTGTTTTCAATGGGGCTCAAGCATACATGGGGGGGGGGGGGGAAGGGTCCGGAACGGATCCCCACATGAGAGAAAGGCTGACTGTATGGCCCTCCAAATCTTGCTGGACTACATCTCCCATCATTTATTTTACTCAGTTTATATCCTGCCTTTCTGCCACAAATGGGACACATAGAATCAGTTGGAAGAGGACACAAGAGCCATCCAATCCAACCCCTTGCCATGCAGGAATACACAATCAAAGCTTCTTCCATCTTTAATATGA
>NW_024837316.1:0-1209 GCF_019175285.1 Sceloporus undulatus
AAGCACTGGTCATTCCCGGTGTGCAATTATTATTGGAGTCAATTAACAATGAATCTCTGGCTGGAGTTTACTGGCATTGGAGTGAAGCAGTCGATCAGCCATTTCTGGGAATTCATCTGAGATTCATAAGGCTGATTTACACACCAGATGTTCTACTATTAGGGGCCTCTCCTGATTATGTGAAAAGGTTATGCATGAATCAAGAATAACATGAATGTGGGCTGTCATGTTCTTGTGTCTGATTTTGTCTAAAAAACCTTTCTAAAAAATAATAAATTAGAGAAACAAGTTTATTGTCTCATATGAGCCTCTTTTAGGCATGCTAAAAGCATGTCTACAAAAATTCCAAGGCGGAGAGTTCATCAGCTCGCAGAGCATAGATGGATGTTGTGTGTCTGTGCCCCAATTAAATGGCTGTGTATGGTGAGAGAAAGGCAACAGGAGATAGAGTTGTTCAGTGGCCAGGAGATCATTGCATGGGAAAGAAAGGTAATATCTCCCTCTTCAATGGCCATAAAAAGACATACACAGACATATGTTGGACTTATGCTTGCTAGGCCTTCAACACAGGATAGTGCACATTATAATTGAGGCCAGGTTTCCCCATCCTCTTCAATTTTAGCTGCCTATCCTAGCAGTATCTGAGATAAAAATGTGTTTTCTCAGTTACAGCATATTATCATGAGCTATCTCTGTTTTGAGCCAGCAAGGTGTTGTGGTTTGAGTGATGGACTACATCTCTGGACATCAGGGTTCAGTTCCCTGCTCAGTCATGGAAAGTACTGGGTGACCTTAGGAGAGTCACACCCTCTCAGTCTCAGAAAACCTTGTGATAGGTTCACCTTAGGGTTGTCATAACAGAAAAAACTTGAAGGCGCACAAAACAACAACAACAACCCTGTTTTAGTTTAAAGTATTTGGGTGTGATTTGGGGCCCTTTCACACTACTCAGTTATATAACTAGGATTCCACTTTAACTGCAGTGACAACCTCCTGCAAAATCTAGGGCTCTGCAGTTTCGAAAGGAGTATTGAGAATTCTCTGCTAGAGAGATCTAGTGCCTCACGAAAGTACAAACCTGAGAATTCCATAGGATGCAGCCATGGCAGTTAATGTGGAATCCTAATGTTATGATTGCATAGTGTGAAGGAGGCTGGTGCTGAAATGGGCTATTAAGATCCATTAAATTTATTCCTGGCAGAGATGAAA
>NW_024837317.1:0-1209 GCF_019175285.1 Sceloporus undulatus
GGAAGTCCACCAATCAGAGTTATCTTGTTCTCTACTTCTGTGAAATTCCTGACTACAGGTGGCAGATGAAAACAAAGAAAGTGATTTTTAACAGTCGTGTTGCCAGGGTGTTTCTCTAAGTCACGATGACTTCATTCTGAAAGTGAAAGAGCTAGAAAATGTGGACTCTTTGTCAGGCACTGGTCATCAGTGGCAAGGAATTATGGTACCTCTGCTCTGTCATGGACAGATCACTTCCTGGTTGAGGTTCGACTTAAGGCAACTACCCAAATCCCTCCCCCCGGGGGTGGAGGACCAATTAGGATGGTTCACCATTGAAGGCAGATGGAATCCAAAAGGTTCCAAGAAGCCTTAGAGGGGTTTATGGTTGGATCTGACGGCGATTCTGTTGATGCCCTGACTAACATCTGGGACCATGACCTCTCCAGGGCTATACACAGCACCGCTGCTAAGCGTCCCTTCCGGCCTGCTTCCAATAGGAAATCATGGTATACTGAAGATCTCCGGGAAATGAAGCGGGCCACGTAACAACTAGAACGCAGCTGGTGGAGATACCAGAACTTATCCGACAAGACACTCCATGAGGCTCTTTTGAAGTCCTATGGAGTGGCATTAAGCACAGCAAAGAACTCCTTCTATGCTGCGCGTATTGCGTCTGCGGAGTCACGTCCAGCAGAGCTGTTCAGGGTGGTTAGGGAGCTGACTCAGCTTCCTCCCACTCTGAACCCTATTTTAGAACCAACCAAGGCCTGCTGTGACGATTTCAACAACTTCTTTGCAGATAAAATCTCTCGGATAAGGGCTGATCTCACCGCTGGCATTTCAACATAAACTATAGGAGAGGTATCCAGAGCTTCCGTGGACTCTATTAAACTGGATCACTTTGAGTTTGTTCATACCGATGAAATGGACAAGCTTCTTGGAAGCGTTAGGAAGACGACATGCTCTCTCAATCCCTGCCCTTCTTGGCTGACCATCCAGGGTGGCGATGCTGTAACACTATTGTTACAACGTACTGTATTATCAACGCATCATTCAGGGAGGGAAAATTTCCATCAAGTTTAAAACCGTTGCTCAAAAAGCCCCCCCCCCGGACCCCCTGGTAAGGAACAACTATAGACCAGTCTCATTGTTGCCATTCTTAGGCAAGGTGATCGAGAGGGCGGTCGCTGTCCAACTCCAAGCAGTCTTGGATGAAACCGATTATCT
>NW_024837318.1:0-1209 GCF_019175285.1 Sceloporus undulatus
AAGGGAGTGGTGGTGGGGAAGGGGATGAGGTCCAGTAGTTCCTCTCTACCTCCAAGGCCTGGACCAAGGCAGGTGGACTGGAGGGAGGGCTTGGCTTCATAATGGATGGTTAATCTTCATCCAGGGAGGCAATCGACAATTAAGCAAGGCCTGGGAACGCTTCTCTGAACAGGATGGTCTTCAACTCCGTTTTGAAGCTGGTTAAAGAAGGGATGGCTCTTGTTTGCGGGGGAAGAGGGTTCCAGGAGTGAGGGGCAGCGAGTGAAAAGGGGCAAATCCGAGATGGGGCAGAGGAAATCCTGGGCTGGGACAGCAGACCTTGACTACCAGAACAGAGGGCCCGAGTGGGAAGGTGAGGAGAATGAAGGTCCGATAAGTAAGGAGCAGGAGCTTATACTGAATGCGGAAAGGGAGGGGGAGCCAGTGAAGGAATGCCAACACAGGAGAGATACGGTCAGAGCGGTGGGCAGATGTGATAATGCGTGCAGCTGAATGCTGGACAGAGATTAAAGGACAGAGGTGAGAAAGAGGAAGCCCTGCCAGAAGGATGTTACAATAACCAAATCGTGAGATCACTAAGGCATGGACCAGGATAGGAGAAGTAACAATACAAAATAAACCTTAACATTAAGAATTAAATTTTTAACATCCCCAAATGTGACTTAGGCATGTTACAGACCGCCCAAAACGGGCGGTCTCATGCCGCTGCTGGTTGCAGCGCTGAGGAGCCCCAGCATCCAAACCGTGCGGCTCCTCCCCGCCGCAAATAAGAAGTGCCAAAATGGCGCTTCTCTTTGCGGCACAGTTATGACGCCGTGAGGCGCCAATGGTGCACTCGTGGCGTCATATGTGCCGCGTGACGTGTGGACGCAAAGCGTCCGCTACGTCAAGATGGCGGCCCCAGTGTGGGACGGGCTCCGCCATTTTGTACGGACTAGGTCTGTATTAGGGTTAGGGGCGTCTGGAAGGGACGCCCCTTTCTAACCCTAGTACGGACCCAGTCCGTACTTTATGCCCGTCTGTAACGGGCCATAGAAAGCAGATATTTGTTAGAATCAATGAAATACAGCAATCACATTGTAGCCAGAAGGTAGAGGACCATTTCCAACTCCTTCAAGCCTCTGAACACTGTCGTTTGTTTTTTTTAATACTAGGAAGGGGGGTTGCCACTCCTGGGGCCTTCAGAACCAGCCATGTTGTGCTTCAAGT
>NW_024837319.1:0-1209 GCF_019175285.1 Sceloporus undulatus
GATTGGAACACATACGTGTGGTATACTCAAATGTGTTCCGTTCTCATCACGTGATGAGAACGTTCTCAGAACTCAGTGCGATAATCTCCCTGGTCTCTCTAACCATTTAAATGCCAGTGTACAAGCCTGCCTCAAGGAGAAATGTCAGTTAAAATGAAAATAACTATTAATGATATGTACAACACATTATTTAAATATTATTTAAACGTAATATTTAATTATTATTTAAATCAAATTCATTGTCATAACATGCTGTAATGAGGGGGTGTCTGAAATTTATTGAACCTGGCACTCGTTGTCAGTCTCCCATCCAAGTACTAAGCACAGCTGATTCTGCCTAACTTCCAAGATCAGACGGGAGATTTTCACACGGGGGAATGGGATTGCTCTCCCATTCTTATCCTGACCTGAGTGAAAATGATAGCACAAATCCCTTTCACATGAAAGCAGGCTGAAAACCACTTCCAGCCGTCATTGTAATAACAGGTTCTTCCATTATTACAAAAGACTGGAAATGATGTCTGAAAGCACTTTTCAGCCCGCTTTCATGTGAAAGTGATTTGTGTTATCACTTTCACTCATGCTCCCAGTCAGCTGAAGATGGGTTCAGTGTGTTTGCGAGTGAAAGTGGTTCATGTAATCACTTTCACTCACACTTTCCTGCTGGGTCATTGCCGGGCCATTTGTGAAAGTCCTTCCGGAAGGGACAATGATGCTTCATCCCTAATGTGATAATCTCCAGGTTCTAGTGCCTTTAGGATATTTAGGCCTATTACCTTACACAAATGACTTCAAAAGCAGATTTATATTATAACTGAAAAAGATGTGTTATTTGGGTGGCTATTGCCATGAAGCTGCAGTTACACAAACTACTGTTGACTGGGCTAAGCAAGTGAAGGAAGGTGTTGCCATTATTTCATGTGGCTGACCTGAACATCTGAAATGTCTAGAAAATGCAATGTTAGTATCCTTTTACAGAATAAAAGTCATTTTTTACATTAGGCCCATCTGTAAGGAACACACGAGCTATAAGATGCTGCTTTAGGTTTGGTTAAGAAAATGTCAATTAAAACATGAAACTATTAACATTAGTTGCTATAAAAATATAGGGGGGGAAATTATCTCCATAGTTTTCCACAGTCAAGAAGTCATGCAATCGTAATACACTTATTTTCACAAAAAGAAGTGAGAAAAGGAAACCAAAACCAG
>NW_024837320.1:0-1209 GCF_019175285.1 Sceloporus undulatus
GACTATAGTCTCCAAGGACGGGAGCAGGGGAATGCAGGGTGGTGTGGGCACCCGTCCATGCACTCGACGCTCCACCGGGTCGCGGGCATCGTCCTCCGGGAAGGAGAGCTCGATGTCAAGAGCTCTGGCCATCTTCACGACATGCTCACTGAATGAGCGCACGTCGTCAGATGGGGATGACGGCTCCGGGTGGTGCATCCTCTGCGGGGAGGCAGATGCCGAAAGGTCGTCCTCGTCCGAGGGGACTTCGGATGGAGGCCGGGGCACATCCTCGGAGTCCGTGTCTGAAGTGAGAGGTATGTCCGGGATCCTGACTTGGGATCTCGGACGAACCGGGATGGGGACTGTCGAGGTCTGAGAGCGCCGTCGGGCTGACGATGGAGGTTTTTCCAAGACCGAGACACTTGGGATCGACTGGGTAGAGGTGCCCTCCCGTGGATCCGCAGGGCGAGGGTTGAGCCTGGTGAACTCTTTGAAGGCCACATCCCTCGGAACAGACATAAAATACCGGCCCGTCTCGGAATCGAAGAACAGGTCCGGGGCCTCCTGTCTATGAACCTCTTCGTCGTCGCGTTCATCCTCGGAGTGAGAGAAGGGGGGAGACCGTTCCCCACGAGTGGAGCAGGGGTTGGCGTCTTCCACCTCGTGGACGAAGTCCATGGTGGGTTGGGCTGGTGTGTCCGGTACCGGGACCAGCTGTACCTCAGGAGCGGGTTCCAGAATGGAGGAAACTGTAGGAGCGCGAGCCTTCTTGGAAGGGGAGCGCTTCTTGTCCTTCGGCTTGGAGGGCAAGTCCGTCCCGGCATGCTCCTTTGGCCGTTTGGGCTTCTTGGGAGCGGGATCTCGGCCAGTCTCCTTGTGGTGCCTCTTCTTTCCTGTTTTGGGGGTCTCCTCTGGTGGGAAGAAGGGGTTGTCCGGGAGGTCCAAAAGGACGGCGGCAGTTCCCGACGAGGAGGGCCTTGGAGACTTAGCCCTCTCGGGGGGTTGGGTGCTCGTCACTCCCAAAGGCGAAGCCGGCTCCCTCGGCTTGGAGGCGTGTCGGGATGACTTGGACGCCTTGGAGGACGAAGGCGAAGCGAGCCGGACCTCCTTCTCCGTCCGTTCCATCGCATGCGAGCCCTCCGGTTTCCTTCCAGATTTTGGTCTGGGCTCGAGACCCTCGGTCCCCGATGATTTATGGGGGCGCTTGGAGGGTTCGTCGGTGGCACT
>NW_024837321.1:0-1209 GCF_019175285.1 Sceloporus undulatus
AAGAGAGGAGGGATGCCTGGGATCTACTATGGAGCTAAGCAAAGGTCATCTAGGAAAAGAAACTGGAGAGATAAAGTAGCTTCGGTGTCCCTCTTTCCTTCCTTTCATAGATATTAGTCACAGTTGCTAAATGGAACTCCTTAAAATGTTGGAAGACAAGGACTTGAACTGGTTCACACCAATTACTTGAACCAGTTGAACCAGGTCTCAGAACCAGGATGTGAAATTTGGATTCTTCCATAAATGTTGATGTATAATTGGATTCTTCCATATTTGTTGTTGGAGAAATATGGAAGAATCCCAAACTGAATGTAATTATATAGTATATAGAAAATGGTAGCGATGTTATATATTTGGTGGGAAGGTTAATTCATTGAGTTTGTGGAGCTGGACAGCGGAAGGATTAATTCCTGGAGTGAACATAATGTGGAAGGAAAGGAATGGGAACCATAGCAAGCACCCAAGCCTCCCTCGCCCACATGCCCCCTCCTCACCCCCCACCCCCAATGGGATAGCTGAGAAGGGGAAAGGGTTGGTTGGAGTTAAGTTTAATATATGTCATTTGGCGAGATTGCTTGACTGGGTTTATTGGTACCTTGTTTGGTTTAATTTAAGGTTGCAAAATGGTGGGAGCAGATGGGAATTATCTCACTGTTGTGGGGAGGGTTGGTGGGAACTTGCTGACCATTCAGTGGTTCTCAAAACAACATATTTGGGGGGAGATTTTGGATGATGAGGTAATTAACTTGTAAATTATATTTCTAGCAGGAAGAAAATACCCAATAGGTCTTGTTGTGGGGTGGGATGTTAATTGGGGATATAAAATGGTCAAATCTTTATTGTTAGTTAGATCTGACTATAAGGCAATGAACCGTGCCTTCTATGCAATCTCTTTCTTTCAATAAAGTTTTTAGTTTAGACTCCTGTTCTGAAATTTGACTTTGTTGATGAAGACTTTGTTAGACTTGTTTCTGACAATCATCAACCAAGCCAAGACACGTGTAAAAGGAGTGTCAAGTAGGAGATACTCTAAGGAGATATTATAAATAACAAAATATAACTGAAATATAAGTCATGCAAGGTATTAAGAATCTTACAGGTACCATATTTGTAAGTATATAATATTAAATTCATACAAGCTATTAAAAAAAACACCTAAGCATCCAATTATGAGACTAACTTCCAAGATCCGCTCTTTAACTCTCTCTC
>NW_024837322.1:0-1209 GCF_019175285.1 Sceloporus undulatus
GGAGTTCCCACTGGAGGTTCAATCTTCACCCGCCATACCACCGGAAGACAGCTAACTTGTCATCCTTATAAGTGGAATCAGGCCCCATGGAAATTTCTTACCTACATAACCCCTACAGCAGATCAGTTTTTCAAGGGTTGGTTCTGATGTAGGGGGCATTAGGAGAGTGGTCGTTCTCTATAGATAGATAGTTTCTCAAATTAATCAGGTGAGGCCAGACAGAGTAGCATTGCTGGAGATAATGGCAGCCCACAGCATTATATGTTTCCATTTTCAGACCAAGGTATTTTCCTGCTTGAGGTGAAACAGCAAATGGCACCCTCTCTCATACAAACACACTCAATGCATGGTGCAGAATATCCAACGCCCACCATATTATATATTGGCTGGCACATGAGGTAGAAAATCCCATAACATCCTCTCTGCCCACCCAAACTGGAGATGTAAAATAACAAATAATAATAATAATAATAATAATAATAATAATAATAATAATAATATAACAAATGAAATAACTAATGATATTCATAGAATCATAGAGTTGGAAGAGACCACAAGGGCCATCAAGTCCAACCCCCTGTCATGCAGGAAATCACAATTAAAGCATCCCTGACAGATGGCCATCTAGCCTCTGTTCTTTCTGCCCTTTCATGACACTCAAAATAGGTTGAGGTGTCTTCCTTATTCTTCCCAATGACAGAATTAGACCTGGCTACTTTATAACCTTCCCCTTAGTGATGATTTACATTCAGAAATGCTTTAAACCTGGGTAGCTATGACCTGGTACATACCTCTAGGAATGTCCGGGCTGGCGGCGGCTTGTTTTTCCGCAGAAGGACACTGCAGCAGCCAAACCGGGTTTTTTGGGTCGCCGGGCGGATGTCACGAGTGCACCAATGGTGCACTGTGATGTAAGCGATGCACAGCAATGTGTATATGCTGCGTGTTGCTTATGCCAAGACGGCGGCACCCATGTAGACAGGACGCCGTCATTAGGCTGCCGCTGTGCCATGCTAGGGTTAGGGCCCATGTGGTTGGTGCTTGGTCCTTAACCTTAGAATCGGTGGTGGCATGGTGCTTCTTGGAGGGCCTATGTTAATCTGTGACCTGACTTGAGCTGTAGCCCCCTCAAAGAAGGCAATGAACTGGGCCAGCAATAATTAGGGACTCTTTCATACGACACCATTATTGCACTATCATTCCACTTTA
>NW_024837323.1:0-1209 GCF_019175285.1 Sceloporus undulatus
TCCTACATTTGAAAATGTTATCTTACATTTGTCACGGTTTGGAGGTCCCAACTTATGGCAACCCTATATCTACTGAGGTTTGTTCCAGGTTCACTTGTGGACACCAAAATCCATGGATGCTCACATCCTATTAAATAAAATGGTGTAAGATAATGGTGTCTCTTATATAAAATAGCAAAATCAATGTGCATTTTGGAATTTATATTTATATTAAATATTTTCATGTCACGGATGGCTGAATCTATGGGAAAAGAATCTGTGGATATGGAGGGCCAACTATACATACAGTTTGGTTAAAGTCTTATATTTCATTAAGCTATTAGGTTTCATTTCCTCTCTTAGGTCCAGATGATGCACTGACTTGATTACCTGGTAACTGGGTTAAAACAACAACAACAACAACAAAATTACAGTCAGCAGCAATGTACTGTTCCTACCAGTCCTGGACAGCATTGAAGGACTCTTCACAAGTAATATCATACATAAGAATAAACCCCATTGCTCCTCGATAATAGGCAGTAGTAATAGTCCTGTACCGTTCTTGTCCAGCAGTGTCCTAAACAAAACAAAACAAGAAAGAAGCAGTTCAGCATTGCATTTATGTATATTACTGAAATCAGCATAATCATGCCGAGAGCATGATAGTCATTTCATGTGTGAAATTTCTGTTATGCTGATGCGGTCTCTGCACTGGAAAACATGGGAAACAGTTGGAGGAGGAAGAGAAGGGGGAGGATTATTTTAATGTAACATATTTTGTGTTTTCATTGTTTTGTATAAACATATCTGTAAGTGGTCAAAATTAATAATGACCTGCCTGCCACTGTTGAGCCTCCCCCTTTTAGAAACAATTCCAAAGTATCCAGGTTGGACTGTGACATGTAAAAACTGGTGGCTCTGATTTCAGGAGGGCAGTGAATCAGCTCTTGATTTTAGTCTAGACCACTGGTTCCCAAACTTTGGTCCTCCTGGTGATTTAGATTTCAATTCCCTGAAGTCTGTGCCAGCTTAGCCAACAGTCAGGAATGCTAGAAGCTAAAGTCAAAAAACCTGGAAGAACAAAATTTGGGAACTACTGCTCTAGATCTTAGAGAAGCTAGATGAATTTAAAACCTATAGCATTAAGACTAAGAGCAGTTTGACTAGATCTCCAATCATAGAATCAGCAGCCTCCACTGGATGTGACGTTATTGAAAGTAATGACTTTTT
>NW_024837324.1:0-758 GCF_019175285.1 Sceloporus undulatus
TGGGCAGGGGTCCTGGTGAACCTGCACTTGGTCACTTCCAGCAAGAGAGGCCCCAAAGCCGTGTCCAAGGGGGCCGAGATTAAGGTCCTGAGAAAAGGGACCAGGGTTAGGATTGGCTTGGCAAGAAACCCTGCGGCACTCAAAGACACAGAGAACAGCATCCTGCTGGTGACATACGCAGCTGACGTATCCCTTCTTTGGGCCAATGCAGAGGTGGGCATCTCCTTCCTCCCTCTGCTCCAACCAAAGCCTCCTAGACCTAGCATAGATTCACTGCAGCTCTCTTACACAACAGTTACTCCATGCCCTATTAGAGTGATGAAGGATGAGGGGATGGGGAATGGGAGAGGGCCCTGGCTATGTCCCTGTAGCTAGATGTGAACTGACTGCATCATAATTAAATCATCTGCTGAAACCTCCAGAGCTCCCCAGTGCTTACCCCCAACACCATCCCCTTTCCAAAGAAGGCCGCATCCACACTGCAGAAATAAGGCACTTTCACACCACTTTAACCGATCAGTGCTATGGAATCCTGGGATTCTACCTTTGGGATACTTAGCCTTCTCTGCCGCAATGAACTACAAATCCCAGGATTCCACAGGACGGAGCCAGGAAATTAAAGTGGTTTTGATCCGGATTGTTTCTGTAGAGCAGATACAGCCTAAATTGGTTGTAAAAGGACAGAAGCATCCAAGTCTTGTTTTTACTCTCCAAATAATGGTTTTCCTTTTAAAAAATAAGTAGTTTGTTTTAGTCTG
>NW_024837324.1:858-1208 GCF_019175285.1 Sceloporus undulatus
TGGGTGCTTCTGTCCTTTTACAACCAATTTAGGCTGTATCTGCTCTACAGAAACAATCCGGTTCAACACCACTTTAACCGATCAGTGCTATGGAATCCTGGGATTCTACCTTTGGGATACTTAGCCTTCTCTGCCGCAATGAACTACATATCCCAGGATTCCACAGGACGGAGCCAGGAAATTAAAGTGGTTTTGAACCGGATTGTTTCTGTAGAGCAGATACAGCCTAAATTGGTTGTAAAAGGACAGAAGCACCCAAGTCTTGTTTTTATCCTCCAAATAATGGTTTTCCTTTTAAAAAATAAGTAGTTTGTTTTAGTCTGAAATCCTTATTTTTGTTGTTCTTGTTT
>NW_024837325.1:0-751 GCF_019175285.1 Sceloporus undulatus
GACCCCTGTCTTAACCTTTTCTTCCCCAGGCTAAACATCCCCAGCTCCCTGCATATTTCCTCATAGGACAGGATTTCCAGACCCTTCACCATTTTAGTCACCCTCCTTTGGACACGCTCTAGTTTCTCAATGTACTTTTTGAATTGTTTTGCCTAGAACTGGACACAATATTATTCCAGGTGGGGCCTGACCAGAGCAGAATAGAGTGGCACTATTACTTCCCTTGATCTAGATACTATACTTCTATTGATGCAGCCTAAAATCGCATTGGCCTTGTAAATGTCATGGCCAGCCAAGAGCAGGCCTCAGAGGATGAGAATGGGGCTCCTCCAGAGCAAGAGGTAATTGAGGCTACACAAGGTGCTAATCCTGCTCTGACAGAATCCAGCCCTGATCTCCCAGCCCCAGAGGAGGAGGCTCAGCCAGGTCCTAGTGCTGGTGGGATTCCTCTGGTGGTACAGCAGCCTAGTGGTGACTCTGGGGAGGAACCAGGCTTGAAGGTTCCCTCCTATAGACAACGCAGGGCTGAAAGTGCTGGCAGGCAGAATTGCTGAGAAGCAATTAGCAAATCAGCCTCAGTTGGCACGGGGGAGAGTTTCCCTTACTTAATGAGCAGAGAGACACCAACTCACTGCCAGATCCTTTGGTGTGACTGCTGCCTGCACTGGCTCCCTGTATCTTGACTCCTTGGCGTGTTACAGACCGCCTGTTTGGGGTGGCCTGTAACTGGCCCTTTCCCTGCTGGATCGGG
>NW_024837325.1:851-1208 GCF_019175285.1 Sceloporus undulatus
GACCCCTGTCTTAACCTTTTCTTCCCCAGGCTAAACATCCCCAGCTCCCTGCATATTTCCTCATAGGACAGGATTTCCAGACCCTTCACCATTTTAGTCACCCTCCTTTGGACACGCTCTAGTTTCTCAATGTACTTTTTGAATTGTTTTGCCTAGAACTGGACACAATATTATTCCAGGTGGGGCCTGACCAGAGCAGAATAGAGTGGCACTATTACTTCCCTTGATCTAGATACTATACTTCTATTGATGCAGCCTAAAATCGCATTGGCCTTGTAAATGTCATGGCCAGCCAAGAGCAGGCCTCAGAGGATGAGAATGGGGCTCCTCCAGAGCAAGAGGTAATTGAGGCTACAC
>NW_024837326.1:0-1208 GCF_019175285.1 Sceloporus undulatus
CATCTCTTGTTGTTGACTAATTAGGATTGTTTTCTCATCAAGTTTTTGTGATTTTTCTTGCAAATTGTCAATTCTTGCTATCACTTGTTTATTTCTTTCACCACCTCCTCCAGAGAGTTTTTGATTCCCTTTAGCTCCGCCTTCAGTTCCAATTTTATATCCTGTTTCAAATCTTTCTTTAGGTCTTTAATCTCTTGTTTAAGATTCCTTTCTATGTCCTTCCCATTTTTCTCCATCTGAGCTGAAAGCCTTCTAATCTCCTCCATAATTGAGGGCTGATCCAATGAGTTTCTTCTGCTCTGTTGGGTGGCGGCCTTTGCTGCCATCATTCTTGCATTCATAACAGTCCACTTCAATACACCACTCAGGGTTCAAATTCCAGATAATCAAATAATTATAATCAAATGAAAGTTGTTATCCAGGTCTCGCTACTGAATATCGTTGCAACTCTTGTTCCCGTCCACCTTACCGCCAAACTGCTTTATTTTCTTATTGGTGTTAAGGTCTCTCTTTATTCCCTTACATTCATGAATTTCCACTTGGATCCCTTCTTTATTTCAGGTCTCGTATTTTCCCTCTATTCACCTTTAGCTTCTAAATTTAATGTCCTTTATGACTCTATAGTCAATGACCTGTACAGATTAAAGTTAGTTCAGGGAACCAGGGAACCAGCAATTATTCTTAATTGAGTGTAGTTTTATTTCTTCAATCCTTTCCTCATCCTCTATTCTCTACTGCTAGGTATTTCTTTCCAATCTTCCTTTTCGTCTCGTCTCTGTATCTTCTAGTCCCGCTTTAGAATTCCTCTTCCCAATATCTTAGGTAGCTGGTCATTACTTTTAAGTCTTTGCTCTTAAGAGTCCTTCTAAACTTTATAATCTTTTATATTGAAGCTGTTTGTTATCTTCTAAATATTGCTTAATATTTAGAAAGTGTCATATGAGAAGGGTCAATGCTCAAAGTTATTGGACAAAGAGTACTCTATTCTTTGGCTATCTTCTAAAACCTTCAACCCTTCAATTCCTGGATATGCAGTCTCCTCTTTCTCCTCTTTTCCTTCAAGCTTGGTTCTGTTACTCTTTTACTTTTGCTCCTCTGTGTTCTTTTGTTCAGCTTACTCTGGCCCTCTCTCCTCTCTCCCCTCCTTCAGATCTCCTTCCATCTGTACTCACACTCCAATTTCTTCTTTCAGCGCTCTTAAATATACT
>NW_024837327.1:0-1208 GCF_019175285.1 Sceloporus undulatus
TAATAATAATAATAATAATAATAATAATAATAATAATAATAATAATATATTTATGTTTCCCCACCTCTCCCGATGGATCGAAGAGGGGTTACAGACTATTAAAACAATTGCATACTCTATAAAAATATAAAAAGATTACAACAATATAACATCTATTAATACAACAGTCACATGATAAAGTCAGTGTTCATTTGTTACAACAGAAGCTTCTGCCTGAGTGAATTCAAAACCATATAGGCGCATACAAACATGCTATCAAAGATATTGAATGTATAAAAGGACTACACTTGGGACCCTAAATCTTATACATTTAGGGAAAGTGTATAAAGGATGAATGTTGGGCAGGTCTCATTGACAAGGGGTCTTCTAATGTCTCTGAGGTAAAAGGCAAACTCAAGGCATAGATAGGAGGTCACGCCTCATACATGTATTTACATAGACATAATATACAATACACAGCAAAATAGTGTAGCTTGTAGTCTGTTTATGAGACTAGAGAGAGATGCAAGAGACACACAGGGCTGGAGAGAGATACACTTGGAGAGAGGCTGAGGATATATGAAAAAACAGGAATCCAAGTTTAATGCTCAGCACAAATCCACACCTTCCACCATTTCACAGATACATCTCTCTCCAGCCTCGCATCTCATTCGTTTTATGAATGAGATATGAGGCTGGAGAGACTGAGAATCTGAGAAATTCCACAGTCACTGCTTCAAAAGCAGAAGTGGGTGCTGGCGGTAAAAGGTTTGGGGTTTTGGAGATTTTTGGTTTTCAGATTTCCTTGCCTTCTCACTATGCGGAGGCAGAGCGACCCTGAATGACCACATGCTCTTCCTCTTCACATTCTTTCAGTATGTGGAGGGGGCACAGGACACTTTCTTCATCAGATGGGTGTATGTCTCCTTTATACCACTTTAATCTGCTCTAACCATTAAAGGTAGGGATACTGAAATGTACTGCACCTTACCACTTTTCTGCAGTAATCTCACCATTAGCACACTCTACACATGGATTTCTCTTCCACAGTAACCATACCATAGCCTCTTCTTCTATCCCACCCCCAGCTTCACAACTGATTCTTTTTGTTTGTTTTGCCACTGGGTGTTGTGGCAGAAAGACGCCATGCTAGCATACTAGCTGGCTGAGACTTTTTCTCATGAGAGGCTGGACAGGAAAAGAAGGTGGCCACCCTAACACCACCATTT
>NW_024837328.1:0-1208 GCF_019175285.1 Sceloporus undulatus
CTTGGCAGATAAAACGAATTATATTGGTGCGATTCTGATTATGTTCCGGGAATAATTCAATTTTTTCCATCACGAAAAGGGGCAAATTACCTCAATTCATTTAGACCTTGTTTTCGTTCCCATTTATTTTAAATCGCTTTATTTTAAAGCGGATTAATTTGCTCCCCATTCCCATTTGTGTCTGCAAGCTGCCAATCAAGTGCCTAGGCTTCAGACGTCACAAGTCTTGGGTTTTTTTTGGGGGGGGGGGCAGCCAATGAAAATCGTCTGCATCCAAAAGACTCTTCTGTTGTGTCTCCCCAGACTAGAAGGAGCCTTTTTCGTCCTCTTCTGTGTCTCCCCATATTAACTGCCATAACTCAGTGCTAGGGAATCCTGGGAATGGTAGTTTATTATGGCATCAGCACTCTCTGGCAGAGGAGGATAAATGTCTCACAAACACAACAGTTCCCATAATTCCTTAGTACTGAGCCAGGGCAGGTTAAGGGGTCTCAAACTGTATTATTTCGACAGTGGGTTTTGAACTACAGATGAGGGTTTTTTTGTAAATTAAAAAAGTTGTTACTTTATAATTTACTTTAGAAATACACACAAATATAAAACCTAGTGTTTCAGTCAAGAGAGACTCTACATCCAAAGCCGCTTGGCAAATCGAATCAAGGGGGAAAGGCAGCGGGCTTCAGTGGGGAGAGACTCTTTGGGGAAGAGAGAAGAGAAGGCTCGATCCCCCCTCTCAGATCCCTGGGTGTCCAGGCTCTCCTGTGTCTCCCCAGATTCCCTTGGGGAAAGAGAGAAGAGAAGGCTCGATCCCCCCCTCAGATCCCTGGGCATCCAGGCTCTCCTGTGTCTTCCCATAGTTCCTCTGGGAAAGAGAGAAGGGGCCTCCATTCCCCCAAATCCCTTTGCCTGTCCCCTTGCTCCCTGGGCTGTCTGAGGGGCGATCAAGCAGGCATGTACTGCTGCTCAGGTGCTCAGGCAGAAGCAAAAAAAGAAAAAATTGTTTAAAATGGTGTTCAATGGCTCTCTTCACACATCGGTCTATGAATGTGGAGCAGAGGAAAGGTTGCAATCCACTGGGGTAAAGGCTATGCGAATGGAAGAAAATGGCACTGGCGATGCAGAAAGAGAACAAAGAGGGTGACACCCCCAGGCCAGCCCCTTGAGCGCTGCTCCTCCCATCTCCAGGTTCCCGAATCAGACACCCTTGT
>NW_024837329.1:0-1208 GCF_019175285.1 Sceloporus undulatus
TGCACTATAAATCTTTTAATAAATGATCAGGTATTGCAATCCTATATATTCATATTATCAGACTGTTACCGAGTTTGGCTTTATATAAATTTTGGGTGCCAAGCAATCAAAAATCATGACGCCTGACTGACCCCATTGCAAGCTGCCATTATCCTAAAAGGAAGCTGATCACGTAGCCAGCCAGCCTTGATGGACTTGGTCATAGGAAAAGGTAGATTTTAAACCTTAAGAAACTAGTTCTGGGAGTTGCCCTACACGTTTTGCAGGCAGCCCAAAGAGAAGAGGACAAAGGAGTAGCCTCTCTTCTAATGAGCGAGTGACAGCTCTGCCATCTAGGTATTTGTCTTCCCTGAAAGGTGTCAGACCTCTCCTTTGTATATCCATTGTGTAAGTTTCAGCTTAGACAAAAGATAGCCATCAAGACCTTTGTTTGCCAGGCAGCCATAGCCTGAGGATATGTTTCGCAGTTATAAATAGGACCGAGATTTCGGCCCTCATTGGGCTTGTTGAGCTGAAGTTCCAAACCTCAAAACCTTGCTTGTAGAGCTGCCGCTCCAGACTTGAGTTCCCCGAGCCTTGGGCTCCGCTGAAATCACTTGAGCTAAGCCAATGATCACTGTCTCTCTCTCTCGGGCCTCTAAGTTACCTTTGCCCACAGGAACTCAGCTCCTAGCCACCATGGTCTCCACTTGTTTTCCCTGTTATTGCGGCTGTATCTCACCTTCCCCCATCACTCGCATCCGTTGCATTGGAGAAGACTCCTAAGATAAATATCTCAACAGTTACTCTTTCCTTTCTCCTTTACTCCCAAACTCTCCCCCTCCCTTGCTTTAGCATTGAATGTGTGTGCGCATGGGTGATCCCTTTTGTTGTGTGGCTTTAATAAATGTTTATATTTTAATTGTAACTCATTGGCATTGGAGTCTCTGTTTCTTGGAGTTGGACTAGATGACCTCTGGTATACACATAGGGACACAATCTGCTGCGTGCGTTGTTAGGACATGCCTCTCGTAAATTTGAGCTAATTAAATTCCCCTAATTCGATCCTTCCTAACAGATAGATCTTTCTTAGCTTCCTTACTACATAAGATCCTACACAAAAACTGAACACATAACCTCCTACATGCAAAGCATGAACGCTGTCAGTGCATTATAGCCCCTTTCTTGCAATATGGTAAAAACACATACCAGGACCTATAACTGTAGAA
>NW_024837330.1:0-1208 GCF_019175285.1 Sceloporus undulatus
CAATGCTGTTGAGATAAGATATAAGTGGGGACCATCATTCTTCAAAAGGCAGAGGAAGATCCCACCCCACAACCTTCTAGATTGATCAGTGAGCTTTTCCATAAACGAACAATCCCAAAATCGAGACCACCAATCAGTCATATTGACCTATCCAGTTTTCCCAGCCCTGGCAATTTCAATCTTGGTCAATGCCAACAAAAATGCAACAATATCTTCTCCCAAGTTACGGAACAGCCTCCGAAAGAGATCGATATATCACCAGTCTTTAAGGCTTTAAAAAGTTCATTAAGACATATCTCTTTCCAGATTAGCATTCCAGCAATCTCTTGTTAATTTAATTGTTCAGCAACAGCTCTAACTGCTTCTGCCCTATTTTTAATAATTGTTTTAATAATTGTTTAAGAACTAATTATATTTTATTATGGATGGGAGGAACTGGGAGAATTTGGGACACAACAATGACAAGTTGTTATTGTGTTTTACCAGTGCTTTTACTGTTAGCCGCTTTGATCTGTTTTTAGAAGCCTTTAGAAGCCTTTGAGGCACCCTCGTCACGTGGGAGGGTTGCCTGGCAAGCGGAGTGCCCACACAGCTGGCAACCCTCGCAAGTGATGAGGGCGCGCAGCTGCAGCGCACCCACCATACGCGGCGCATAATGGTGACATTGCAGATGTGCCACCTCCAAACAGGAAGGCGCAACTGCAATGTACCCTCGCCATCGCTGGCGCTTCAGGGCAGCAGAAGTGCAGCGCAAAAAGGAGCCACTTCCATGTGCTCCTTTTTTGCTCCGCAACAGCACTGCTGAATTTGTTTGTTGCGGCGCTTCTGCAGAGGAAAGAGTGGCTCCGGGGACGCACCTCTTTCTGGCGGCCTGTACCCCACCTTAGTATGTTTCACAAGTTTTGTTGCTTGTGAATATTTTGTCAGGTCTCTTAATTGTATCTGTGTTGTTGTTGTTGGCCCTATATGTTTTTTTTCCTTTTAGCACCAAAGTTAAAAGAAATATAATGCCCTGAAATCTAGAAAGCATATCCAGGAGAAGGTGTTTTGGCCACACTGTAAACAATAACATCCAAAATGCACAAAACAGTGGTGCCTTTCTCCTGTTTGATTTTTAACACTTTTGATCATCGAATTGTAGAGCTGGAAGAGACCGCAAGGGCCATTCAGTCCAACCCCATTCTGCCATGCAGGAACTTTCAATCAAA
>NW_024837331.1:0-1208 GCF_019175285.1 Sceloporus undulatus
GTCTACAACTAACTTGCTCACTGTAGGGTCCAGATGGCGGAACCACCAAAAAAAGGGGGGCGGTTTTTGGGGGGGGGGGGGGGGGGAAGAGGCGGGAAATTAGGTAAGTGCCACCTTCTAAGTCTCCGCATGTCTGAAACATAGGACGTGTCCTGGAAGGTGTCATGGCCACCTTGCTCAATGGGCCTCTTCGTTATGTTCATAACCGGAAGACATTTTGGGATTCCTCCTGGTCAGGAGGTGGAATCGTCCTGGAAAAGGAGGAGGTCAGGATCCTTCCCTGCCTGGCCACAGATCACGGTCCCTTCTCAAGACACTTTTGGTCTTGGGTCCAGAAGGGCAAAAGATGTATAAATACACACAGTGGGCCCTCCTTATCCACGGGGTTTTTCTACAAGGATACACGGCTTGGAAATATTCCTAAGAAGTACAACTTCCAAATAGCAAACCTTGACTTGCCATTTTATATAAGGGACACCATTTTGCTCTGGCATCACAGTGAATGGGACATGAGCATCCATGGATTTTGTTATCCAAGGGGGATGCTGGAACCAAACCCCAGCGGATAACAAGGCCCCACAGTGTGTGTGTGTGTGTGTGTGAGTGTGTATCTTTTAAAAATGAATAACTAAATAAGAAGAGGACCCCCTCTGAAGGTCAGCCAGATTCTTTCCTTACCGGCAAGGGGCCAATCTTATCCCGGTACTCCTCCTCCTCAGCGCAGTCCTCCATTGGCTCCAGTTGTCTAAAATGGGGGCAGAAAAAGTTCATGAAGTGTGGCACCTTCAGAGCATCCCTCTGGGGCAGAATGATGCTCCAGACAGCCCACTGAGGGACCACAAGGACATCCTTATGGAAGGCCATAAGCAGAATTTGCCTTACGTGGCGGGGTTTGGAACGGATCCCCGCATAAGGCAAGGCTCCACTGTACAAAGGTCCGAACAGAAGCCCATCCATGGCCCCTCTTGGGCCCACATGCCCTTTGGAAATGGCATGAAAAGCAGTACCTCTGATCCCCGTCTTCCTTGTTTTCGGTTTCTTGGGTTGCCTCCTCCATTTCCGGGGAAACCTTTCACAAGAAAAGAAGAATTCATTTGGAGACTTCTCCACTG
Organism: Sceloporus undulatus; assembly: GCF_019175285.1. NCBI lineage: Eukaryota > Metazoa > Chordata > Lepidosauria > Squamata > Phrynosomatidae > Sceloporus > Sceloporus undulatus. The sequence goes on from NW_024837331.1 coordinate 1,113, forward strand.
AAGAAGGGCTTACTGTCTCTGTCTCTCAGGAGAAGGGAAATTGCACTTGAAGGCAAGCAAAGACAAAGCAGTCGGGGGACATTCTTATATTAGAAC
>NW_024837332.1:0-340 GCF_019175285.1 Sceloporus undulatus
CCTTTCATACTATATTATCATGTTGCTATGGTTCCACTAGAATTACAGAATCATAGAGTTGGAATAGACCACAAGGGCCATCCAGTTCAACCCTCTTCTGCCCTGCAGGAATAGACATTCAAACCAACCCCAAGAGATGGCCATCCAGCCTCTCTTTGAAGGCCTCCAAAGAAGAGGACTCCACCAAACTCTAAGGGAGTATATTCCACTGTCAAAGAGCTCTTACTGTCACAAAGTTCCTTTTAAGGTTTAGGTGGCTTGTATCCATTGTGGTATCTCCTTTTCTCTGTAGCAGAAAAAAGCAAGCCTTCTCCTTGCGCATCATGACACCCTTTCAAAT
>NW_024837332.1:440-768 GCF_019175285.1 Sceloporus undulatus
AAGATCATAGCGGTGAACAGCAAGTAAGCTAATTAGCAAGTAAGTACTATATGTGTTGGGATAGTCAGTATCCTAATCCATCCTCAATATCTCAGACATGGCCTAAATTATATTGTTTATTATATTGAAAGGATTCGAGACAAACTGGATCTCAAAGGCAGTAGCTTTTTTCTTGCTGACAGAATTTAGAGTTTATTTCCTGGACTGAATTCTGAAGTGATGAAATAATATTTGGATGCACCATGTGCTTCCCTCCCCTTTTCTTTGTCACTCTCTGGATGAGGGCTATTTTCTATTTCAGGTGACCTTTGCGGATGTGGCAGTATAT
>NW_024837332.1:868-1208 GCF_019175285.1 Sceloporus undulatus
CCTTTCATACTATATTATCATGTTGCTATGGTTCCACTAGAATTACAGAATCATAGAGTTGGAATAGACCACAAGGGCCATCCAGTTCAACCCTCTTCTGCCCTGCAGGAATAGACATTCAAACCAACCCCAAGAGATGGCCATCCAGCCTCTCTTTGAAGGCCTCCAAAGAAGAGGACTCCACCAAACTCTAAGGGAGTATATTCCACTGTCAAAGAGCTCTTACTGTCACAAAGTTCCTTTTAAGGTTTAGGTGGCTTGTATCCATTGTGGTATCTCCTTTTCTCTGTAGCAGAAAAAAGCAAGCCTTCTCCTTGCGCATCATGACACCCTTTCAAAT
>NW_024837333.1:0-482 GCF_019175285.1 Sceloporus undulatus
GTATGGGAGGAACGTTGACCGCCAAGCAAAGGTCTCACGCTAGGGAGTTATAGTTAAGCGGTTGTCAGGGGATAAACAAATCACCCGGAAGGACATTAAAAATTTAGTCACAGAGATCTCATGCCAGTGTCCCTGGTACCCAGAGAGGGGAATACTCTCTGCGGAGGAATGGGAGAAGATAGGCAATCACCTAAAGGCTGAACCTCGTGCTGCGGCACCCCACTTGATTGCCTGGCAGGTGGTAAACTCGGCCGTGAGACGGCTAAGCCAATCCACGGCCCCGAAATCCTGCCCACAGCCCCCCGCTCCTCCAGCCACATTAGCTCCTCCGGGAGATCCACCTGGTTACTCAATTCCAGTGGTTGCTCCCCCCTTGTCGCCTTTAAGGCCCTGGCTGGGAGCGGTAGAAACAGGAATACCTGAAGCAAAGACAAATCCTGAAGTCAGAACACTAGAAGTGGCGTGGCTTTAAACTCTACCTG
>NW_024837333.1:582-1208 GCF_019175285.1 Sceloporus undulatus
CTAGGGAGTTATAGTTAAGCGGTTGTCAGGGGATAAACAAATCACCCGGAAGGACATTAAAAATTTAGTCGCAGAGATTTCATGCCAGTGTCCCTGGTACCCAGAGAGGGGAATACTCTCTGCGGAAGAATGAGAGAAGATAGGCAATCACCTTAAGGCTGAGCCTCGTGCTGTGGCACCCCATTTGATTGCCTGGCAGGTGGTAAACTCAGCCGTGGGACGGCTAAGCCAATCCACGGCCCCCAAATCCTGCCCACAGCCCCCCGCTCCTCCAGCCACATTAGCTCCTCCAGGAGATCCACCTGGTTACCCCATTCCAGTGGTTGCTCCTCCCTTATCGCCTGTAAGGCCCCGGCTGGGAGCGGTAGAAGCAGGAATACCTGAAGCAAAGACAAATCCTAAAGTCAGAACACTAGAAGTGGCCTGGCTTTAAACTCTACCTGAGTTGAAAGGTGGAGGGAATGCCAATAAATCCCTAAAGATCTTGGCCAATTTTGGTTTGGAGCAAGTGGTTTTAACCCAGACTCTTCATTGGACAAACCTTTTAAGGTATCCACCAACTTCGGCAAAAAATTGGGTCTAAACCCTAAGCCAATCACGTCTAAGAGGCTTTACAGCTTCACGAC
>NW_024837334.1:0-1208 GCF_019175285.1 Sceloporus undulatus
ATGTTTTTCTCAGCAGGAGCACAAAAAGCTTCATGCAAAAAGAAAAGGGAAAAAGACGTGCCGCTGAATTTGCTAACAATTATGAGGAAAGTGTTGAGGGTAATTTCCTTCTGCCAACTGCCTTGTGAATATGTGCATGCAAACACACACAGGGAGAGACATTTACAAGACGGTTAGCAAAATGATTCTATCTATCTATCTATCTATCTATCTATCTATCTATCTATCTATCTATCTATCTATCTATCTATCTATCTATCTCCTGGCATCTCACAATATTTCTCCAGTGTATAAATAGTTTGGGGATTTTGTATTTGTTTTCTAACTTAAAGGCATGTAAATCTTGACCTGTAAATAAGCATTGTCAGAACTTTTTTTTTTGTGTCATACTTGAGAGAATCATTTCTACTTGCTTAGATTTCAGGTGATGAAGCTCTGATGCCCCAATGCTACAATTCTACATGTTAAGCATGAGAATATCCAGCTCTACTCCCATGTTGAACAGGAAGGTCTGCCAGGTTTTACTAAGTGGATTCAACTGAATATGGTTCAGAAATATCATCCTATCTATCTCATTCCATGCCTGAAAGTTGGAGACATGTTGGGTGACAATGTTTGGGATTATGCAAACCACTACTGTGGTTAGAAGAAAGTCATTAGCATTTCTGTGAGAAAACAAATTTCCGGTGCAAAAAAACCCAGCATTTGTTCATTTTCTGGACTAAAAAAACACTTCATTTTCTCTTCTTTTTTTCTTCTCTCATTTTTAACAGATATTTTTCAAAAACTGCACAGTTTTCAATGAGATGTCATTCTTCATTATTTTTCTTCTCCAAGAAAGTAATTAGTAATTTTATCCTTACTGTGAGAAAGTCTTTGAGACTTGTACTTTTTTCAAAGACTATTCACAGTTTAGGACTTATGTACTGATTGTATCTGTAAAGTGCCATGTAAACTTATGGTGCTATACAAATAAATGATGATGATGATGATAATGATGATGATGATGATGATGATTCTACAAAAACATTTTTTTTGCACAGAAATATACTTTTTGTGCATAGCAAGTATAGAAATGTACTTGCTATTGCTATTGGGAAGAGCTGAGTCAGCATGCCGCCCCCCTATGGATTACTGGAAACAAATTTGATTTCTTTATCAGCCTGAACCTACTGTAAAATCTGGCTCTGTGATTTAAGACCCTGGAC